>NC_035441.2:53436463-53679576 GCF_002127325.2 Helianthus annuus | reverse complement strand
ATAAAAAAGACGTTAGTAATCCTCATCATATGTGACAAGTCTGATAGTGATCCTTCCAGGATCCTCTACCCTACCATGAGTGGCCCATTCCTTGGGCAGATCCTTCCCATCTGGGATGGTATCCCTTCTAACAAAGAAAAAGCGACGCTTCCAGTTCGTGTCATTCTTAGTAACTTTCAAAACAGGGTGATCCTCCCCGGCCTTCCGTTTCAGCAAATATCGATGAGAACCAAACGTGGTAAGATCATAAAGTGCGGCTAGCTCTGCCATCCCCAAATCAATCCCCTCCAGCTCGATGATCCTCTCGAAGGTATACAAGACCCTCCAGATCATCGGCATAGCTTGGATATAAGATATGCCGGTCAAAGAAAAGAAAGATTGGGTGAAGGCCGGAAAAGGATACGAATATCCTATGGTAAACGGAGTAGCAGGAAAAGCCACCCAGACGTCTGAAACAAAGTCACTCAAAGCAGTGGATGTGAAGGATTTGAAAACAGCATCCGCCGGAAAGCAATGACGAATCCTATCTACATGAGCATCGGTAAAGCAACATCTCTCCGTAGGAGAGTTCTTAATGATCCCTTGGCTTTTCAGGGGACTGCTCTTCTCGTAATCCTTATGGGGAGAGTTTCGGAGCAACATCCTCACAGCAGAATATAAACAGGGGAGCAGATAAAACAGAGCAAGAGAAAGAAGAATGAAAAGAGAAGAAAAGAGAGTACCTGATCGATCTTCGGTAGCGATTATAAAGGGAAGATATCTCGAATTTAAATGCAGAGTGATCCTAACCCTATCTCCTATTTATAATCATGATTTGCAGGGATTGTCACATCTATGACGTAAGGGTTGCAACGGCTAGTTCGATATTAACGGCTAGTTATCCGACTCATTCGTTGCAGATAAGATCAAAGCAAAATATAACTCGTTTATTTACAATAAACTCCTTATATTTTGGGGGCAATTGTTAGGGCTGGATTTTTATTATACGAGATCCTTATACGTGATCCTAGCCAGTGATCCTTGTTTCTTTGGCAGACAGTGATCCTCAGCAGGACTTCAGGATCAGGATCATGGACCATCAAAGGATCCTCATGCTAACAGTTACCTTCGTTTAAAACAATGTTATTTTGTAGGAACATCTAGCAGGATACGCTCTTAGCATCATAATCAAGGGACGCGTCTTCACAATTATAGCATGAGCTTAATCGAAGATAGACGTTGCAAAGGATATGGAAACTTAGCTTGATTTATGGGCGGCAATTTAGGCTAGATTGTCTTTTATTTCTAAAGGGGTAATGAGCTGATTATTAGTCTTTTTACCTAAAATAGGTCACCTACACTTGTATAAGTACCACTCTTCCTCATTTGGAAGAACACACGACGACACACAACATAATTCTCACACGCTTAGACACTCGAAACTATAGTGATCCTTGTACTCAGCTCATTATCATCCGAAGTTGTAACTATATTTTTCTTATATTGAAGTTGGTGATCGGTAGTTGCCATCACCCGAGGTTTTTTATGCCGGAGATCATACATTGATCAAGGGCTTTTTCCTCGTATAAATCATTGTGTCTTTGCATATTTCTCATAAAAGTGATCCTTTACTTTTATAATTAACCAAGCATCATACCCCGTTTACATAAAGTTTGGTTACATTATCCTTGTGTGATTTTTGACCAAAACAAGTATCCTGGCAGTTACTAATTATTCACGTGCAGGTTATGGCTGCAAGCTTATAACGTTCATGTGGACTTGTTCTCCTGAAGACTCGCTCCAATCAGTTGGAAGAAGGATGTTGAAGCCGGAAGAAGAGGTCTCCAACGTTCAAAAGGGAATATTCCGGAGTATCCCTAGTTTATAGAGAATAGATATTGTAACTATAAATAGAAGGCCAGATCGATAGGAACACACACTTCACTCTCTGCTCTCTAACTCACACTTCTTTTTTCTTTCTATTACGCACAAACACTCAACACTTGTAATCGTTGTACCACTTAGCATTGATCTGAGCCAAATCCTGCACTGTATCCTGAATATTGAAGTAATAAGAAGAACAAGGCAGCGACGATTGTCAGTTCCCGAGGTTTTATGCTAGAGATCTAGATTGATCAAGGGCTTTCCTCGTATATCTCGTGTCAACCTTTACATTTCTGCACATTTTTTGATTGTTGATATAGCTTGATATCCTGAGCTATATCCTGAAACTGTTTTTGCAAACTAACAAACCAACATATTTTCCACAAGTATTACTAGCACACTACCTCACAAAACTAATCTGGTCACTTAATTGCTTTGGTAATTTTTGACCAAAACATTTGGCGCCCACCGTGGGGCAAGTGGTGCTATTTCTACTAAAAGTTTTCTTAAAATCACTACTTGGTTTTCTATTCTCAAAACTTTTTGCACAACTATTTTCAATGGCCTCAAAATCAAACATGAGCTCTTCATCCATGCCTGCTACAACCTTTGCCACAACCGGTTTGGTGCTTCCACCACCTCCACAGATGCAAGCTCCTTCGCAGCCTCAGGCTCCTCCAAGGAGGGTTGAGACTCACATATCCCGAGACACTGTTCCTGCTCAAAATGTCCACAGATCTAGTGTTCCAGGGAGAACTCCTGTTATGGCTTCTAATGATGAAATTCTAACTTTGTTTGGTAGTATACAGGATCAGATGAAGCAACAACAGGAAACTAACAAGATGCTGATAAACGAGACACAACTCTTGAAGTCTAACTCCAAGAGACCTGCTGAGGATACTGTCACTCCCTTGCAGCCCAGAACCCTGAACTTTAGTTCAGCGGTGTATACTGAGGATAGTCAGGGCAATGTTGTGCCCAGTCATTTCCAGGGTAATAGTCCTGAAATAACCTCAACGGCCAGGATATCGACTTTTAGATGATCAAGATATGCTCCGGGATATGGCCAGAATCCTCAAACTGGTAATGTATCTAATAATATTAATACTCTTGCAACTAACAGTCTTGGATCTTTGCAGGATACAGGTGTGACCTCAGCACTTTCTAGGGAGCTGCAGAAATTGAAGGATATGATATCCAGGGTGCCTGGGGTTGTGCAGCCTATTCCGGAAATATCCCAGGATAGCCATAGGATATCCTGGTTTGCATATCCTATATGTGATGCTGAAATTCTAAAAAGATTTCAAACTCCCAATATGAAGCCTTATGATGGAACCACGGATCCCGAGGAGCATATTGCTCAGTATAGGGAAAGGATGGAAATTAACCCTATTCCTCCGGATCTCAAGGAAGCATGCCTCTGCAAGGGCTTCGGCTCTACTCTAAAAGGATCAGCCTTAAAATGGCTCTTAAACGTCCCACCTCATTCAATTACATCATTTGCTCATTTGGTTAACTTGTTTAACAGTCAGTTTTCTTGCAGTAGAAGTTTCGAGAAACTAACCAGTGATCTCTATAGGGATCTAAGGGATTATGTAAACAAGTTTAGCAGGGAATCCTTGGATATTCCACATCTTGATGTTGCCACTGTCGTACAGGCATTCAAGATGGGATTGCAAAAGGATTCTCAATTTTATCAGGATCTTGTGATGAATCCTTGCAGGAACCTGGACGAAGCTCGAAACAGGGCTCTGAGATAATCAAGCTTGAAGACGATAAGAAGATGCAAGAGAGGATGAATTCATCCTCGACATATGAATCGGCAAACAGGAAGTTAGAATCCTCATATAAGCCATACCGCTCTAAGCCGTATGGCAAGAATGACAACAAAAAAATGAATGCGGTTGAGGATGAGGATCCTAAAGAGTATCCTGAATTATCAGAATATTGTTTTTCTGTTAATATACCCGAACTAATGTATGCTATGCAGGGTTTGGGAGATAAAGCGAGGTGGCCAACAAAGAACCAGCAAAAGGCCGATTGGAAGGATAAGTCCAAGTGGTGTGCCTTCCATGAGGATTTTGGACATGTGACGGAAGATTGCATAGCTTTGAGGAAGGAAATAAGCTATCTGCTAAGCAAGGGATACCTGAAGGATCTTCTGGGCAGAAAAAAGAATAAGGGTCAGGATACTGAGAAGGATCCTGAACGAGCATCATCACCTCCCCCAGACGCCAAGATCATTAACTTCATATCAGGAGGATCTGATATATGTGGAACCTCTTACTCTGCAACAAAAAGACATGCCAAGGAGGCTAAGGCAGAACAGGGAGACAAGCCAACCAGGATGACAACTCTTACAACTGACAAAGTGATAACGTTTGATAGTGATTGTTTTGGTCAAAACTCACACAAGGATTATGCAACCAAATCCGATTTTTTGAGGTGTGATGCTTGGTTATATGATCAAATGTATGAACAATGAAAGAATGAAATGAATGTTGAACACAAGGATTTATACGAGGAAAAAGCCCTTGATCAATGTATGATCTCTGGCATAAAAAACCTGGGTGATGGAAACTACCGATCACCAACTATATTAAACAAACAATGATTACAAATCGGGATGATAACAAGCTTGGTACAAAGATCACTAGTGTGCAAAAAGTGTGTAATCGCCGAGAGTTGTTTTGAGCTCGAGTGCAGTGTGTTGCCAATAATTATTCTGTCTAAATAAGCTTGTTATCCCCATTTTAAAATAGAAATCAACTAGCTAACTAACAATCCGAAAAAGGTGCAAGCTCTCCCACGATCACCACAACGGTCGAAGAACTCATGCACGTGCAGAATTAGAAAGCATATTCCCCTGGAATCTCGGTTAGACCAAGTCCCACTCGAATACTCCTGCAAGCTACGTTGGAGGCTGACCGGGCCAAGTTTGATCATGACCGAAAAACTGAAGAATGGTCTGTTGCGGGATGGAAGAGAAAGGCAGAGGCTGAGGCTGCCCTTCTTTCCAAGGAGCGCAAAATTTGGAGAGAGATCTGTGAGAAAGATAATGCTGAGAAGATGGGTCTCCGCAATGTTATCAACAATCTTAAAGCTGAAGTTGAGAAGTTGAAAAAACAAGATGCGGAGACTGGGAGATTGAAGTAAGAAAAAGCTGAGGCTGAAGCAGCCCGTGATGAAGCACGTTCTCATCGGGACAGAAGTGAGCAAAGAGAGGTACATACCTGCGCTACTCTTGTTCTTAGAGATAAGGAGATGGAAGAACTTACTTCTTTGTTATCTGAGCAGGAACAACTTAAGGCAGAAGTTGTGTCCGCTAAAAAAGATTTGGAGCTTGAACGGACTGAGAAGGCTGAGACTTCCTGTCGTCTTGCCGAAACTGAAGAAAAGTTGGAAAAAATCTGAGACTGCGTGGGCAACGGTGGAGAGTGAGCTTAAATCATTAAAAAGTGACATATTGTGGTTGAAATAGCGCAGAATCGCAAGTGTAAGTTCGTCTGTCTTTGATAATATTTGGAGATGTTTGCGCGTCTTCTTATTTTTCCTTTGCTTTTATTCAGGTTGCCGACTCAGTTCTCAATTCTGAAGAACTAGATAAAATGGTTGCGCATCTGCTAGTCGCTGCGCGGAATGATGGGTATACCCAAGGGTATGCGGAGTGTTCCCATCACGTGGTTAACGCTTTAAAGGTTGACTGGGACACTAGTAGGTCAGCTACTCATGGTGTTGATACTGAAGCTGCCCTTGCTGCTGCGAAGACTCAATTTAATACTTTACAGCTCCCAGTCATGGATCTCATTGCTGTAGCTCTGCAGTTTGAGGACTACGTGACGCAGTTGAGTGAGGTTTTTCCAGAAAAAGAAGCGGGTGAGGATGAAGACCTAGCTTAGGTTTTCTTTATTCTTGTGATTGTATGAACAATAGATGTTTAACTTTAGGTTTTGGGATGTGAATCCCTGTCTGTTAATGCGCTGTGGCGCAAGTAACTTTATACATTGCCGTGTATTTTCATAATTTCTTGTTAAGGCGTGTGATGCACCAGTAACTAGTAGTAACTAGTATGAAATGTGTTTGAATTACAATATTTTGCATGAGTACAATTGCTTTGATTAGGTAAGGCGAATAAAGGTGGTATAAAGCTCATGTGTGAACGTAAGGCTGGGCCTTGTATGATGCGTGCGATCACCGACAGTTCATGAGACTTGTGTTACGGTTACCATAATGTTTTTGCGTTTACCAAAAGGAATTGCATGCACTTTGTAATAAACACAGAAATAATAGAACTAACTTTTCTTTGATTAATGATAAGGCTCAGAGACCGTAGTACAAAGTTTTCTTTTTAGGATAATTAAATGGAACTTAACTTACTCATACTATAGTTCTACGCCATGGATTGGTAAGTTAAAGAACTTGACCAACATGTGAAGAAGCTATTGTACGTTACTTGCTTCTTGCGCCGCTTAGTTTTTGGCTTTCTTACTCGGGCCTTCATCACCGTGAGTAATTTGCTTTATATCCTTCCGCGCGTTCTGCAGTAAGTGGGTGAGTTCACCACTTTTGAGCTCTTTTTCAATCTCGGTGCGGAGGGATATGCAATTGTTTGTAGTGTGACCGATGTATGTAAAATGCAACATATAAATTACATCAAATGAGGTATAAAACTAACCCTTTTTTAGTACTAATGTTGGAAAAAGTGTGCTTTTGTCTTCCTTTTGTATTTTCAGGATTAAATGAGCGTAAATGAACAAAAGGAACAAAAATGCAGCCAAATCTAACATAAATACAAGAGAAGGAATAAACGTGGCATGCCCGGCCCGTCGACATCATCTTCCCAAGCAAAAACAAGAGACCAGAAGGCTGAACACGGCCTCGTGCCCAGCGGACACTGGGGCATGGTCAAGTGTTTGCAGAAAAGACAAAGTTGTAGAAGCTTCTATTTCCCGACACGGGGGCGTGCCTAGCTCAACACGGCCGTGGTCAACGCTGAGATTCGCAGAATACAAGCAAATCTTGATAGCATAGATACGCTTCTGCACACGGGGCCATGCCCAGCGGACACGGGGCGTGTAGTGCTAATACAGACAAACTGCGATTAATGAAGAAAGAGAAAGTGGATGGACACGGGGCCATGTCCGGGCTTCTGTGCAGGCTATAAATAGAGGTGCTTGGTTCACTTCAAAGGCATTCCTTGGCAAACCACCTCTCTCCCATTTCACCCACACTCCACCACCACTACAACCCACATCCACCACCATCATCCATCATCCATCTTAGAGTGTGTGTAGTAGTCTCGGGATCTAAGATTGATAGTAAGAGTTCTTGACAATCAAAGGCCATGTTTGCCTAAGTCTCTTATATCACTTGATGAAGACAAACATTTAGTGTAATACTTTTGTTTTTTAATCTTTTCACACTTTTTATTTGGTTTTGTATTAATGACTTTAATAACTAGTTTCTTATGTTGAAGGTGAAACTTCCTTATCATTTTTCTGTGGTGTCTTGGCATTATTTTACTGTCTATATAAAATAAAAGATTTACACCATTCATATCTCTACGGTCTATATAGAGATATGTTGGCTACCTAGTCGGGGGTTAAGGGAATGGTTTGGTAAGGTTCTTGCCTTGTTCAGTGTATAGATCCTGCAAGGACTTAGGTCATGCTTACTAGGACCTCCTTCAATACCCACTGGTATTGGATGGCGGGGGTGCGAATGGCTTGATCCCCTCATATGTAAACTACTACTAATACATTAACCCGACTACTTGGGATTGTATCCCTGCTGACTCAAACCACTTAGCCGAGGGTAACGTCACCTTCAAAAGAGGGGCCTGCCACATTACGCATTAATAACTTAATTAATTATCTTTTAATAATCCAACCCTTTAGGATTGTATCCTTGCTGACTCAAATTACTGGGTTGAGGGTAACGTCACCTTCAAAAGAGGTGCCTACTACTATAACTAAGATAATCTCTTAAAAAGTGTAAAAGTGCGGAAATCGTCAAAGGTTACACTAAAGGCGAGTCAGATCCAAGTGATTCATCTTGTATATATGTTTTTATTTTATTTTTATTTTCAACATTTTTAGTTTTTATTTTCATGTTTAAACCTTTTTCTAAATTTTTTATTTGATTAGACGTTGAGGATAAACTGGTACTAAAAGCTCTTGTGTCCTTGCACGACCTTGGTATCTTACCAACACTATACTACGCTCATGATGGGTGTACTTGCCCATACGCGTGTTTAGTGTTAGTCGAATATCGTGTTTTATAAATTTAAAACTTGACTAAAGTGTTAAAAAGGGCTAAAAATATACATAAAAATATATTCACACCAACACACATCAAGTTTTTGGCGCCGTTGCCGGGGATACAAGAATTTTAAGAAAGTTAGGAATCAACGGCCTAATCGTTTTTTGTATTTTTTCTGTTTTTTTTTTTTGGATTTTTCTTAAATTTTCAGCTTCTGCAGAGCTCAGCACGGGGCCGTGCACGCTGAACACGCCACGTGCCCAATCTTTGGTACTGGCAATCCTGTTTTAAGTCAGACAGTAGCTGAACACGGGGCCATGCCCAATAAACACACCCCGTGCCTAAGTTTCAAATACTTAAAACAGAGTCGTAAGATCCCGACGGTTGGTAATTTCTGACACAACCATGAGTGATACTGATTTTTTTACTTTCGCTCCTCTTATGGTACGTGGTGTCAAATATGTGGCGGAACTCATGAAGATTTAAAATGCTATTTTTTAAATTACACTCCCACTATATAGACCCATCGTTTTCCTGTAGCCTTAAGATGGGCGAAAGTAAAAATAATCACTATCTCTCCCTAGAATGCTCTCAAACATCTCTTCTAAATGAAATGATTCTTGAAGAATGATTTCAAATGGAAGATTTAATTCTCAAATGGATAAAAGAGCTTGGGATGGAAATAACTAATTCACCTCAAGACGACGACCAAGAAGAATTATTGAGATCGCATTCGGATAAAAACAACATCGTTGTTCCCAAAATCACCTCTAACTCTTGCGAAGACTTGAGCGATAGTCGTCCCTGTGTCGATTGTGCCGTGAAGGACTCCCCATCGATTTTCGTCGATGCATACATAGACCTGAGCGATTCGACATACACCTTCTTTAACGAGAGCCCGGATAAGGGTTGGACTTGTCCACCTACATTTAGCATAGGAATCACCCTTTCCGATAACCTCTTGCGTTCTCGTCTAAAACTAGGGCAACTTAGGTATCTCAGGCATTTCGGTGTTGTTCCGTCCAGTAAGGAACCACCCGATCCGGATAAATTCCTTAAAATTAGACAAAACTTCATAACAACTTCTAGCCATGGGGCCGTGTCTAGGTCAGCACGCCCCCGTGTTCACCAAAAGATTCTCGTCTGACTTTTAGTCAGAATACGGGCAAAAAGTGTCAGAATCTCATTTGCACATGGGGCCGTGTCCAGCCGACACGGGGCCGTGTCCAGCCGATACGGGGCAGTGTCCAGCCGACACGGGGCCGTGTCCAGCCGACACGGGGCCGTGTCCAGCGTGCTGTTGTTTTCTATAAATGCAGCAAGATTCCTGCACACTTGGACTCATTCCAAAGACATAGATCTGGTGTGTTCTTCACACATACCATACTAGGTATATTCTAAAGAAGGTTCTCAACAACCATCTTGTCTTTTCTACTTTTGTCCATTACCTTCTTGTCACAACCCCCGACCCCACCCTGGGAGCGGGAACCGTGAACCAGTCAGATGGTATCGGTGTTTATTAAATACGCAGCGGAAAATTTTCATCAGGATCGTAGTTAGGAAATAATTTCAGAGTTTGTAAAACACCAAACTTTTAATATTAAACAAATGGGCTAAAACCCATATTCCATTCAATTGTTTTTATAGGGATAAACCCAAATAACTAAAACATAATTTCTTCTTTTATTCAGGTATTTATAGCCACTTTATTTAAGCCTTCAGTGCTCCATAGCTGGCTTCTATTATCTTTACAGCAAATTACATGTAACGCATTTTGAAAACAGTTTATCAGTAATAAATACTGGCGAGTTCATTCCATTTTTATAAAAATATATTGTTATACTTTACAACAATAAGGGTTTTTATATTTGTTTATATTTACCCAACTCAATCAGTATTTGTCACATGGTGGAAGTTCCGACGTGACAGTGGTCATATCACTCATTGGCTCACTTTCGTCCAATAGTGAATTTATCAAGTAATAGATATAAAATACATCTTATTATGATTCAATGCTATCTGTCACTAGGCGATTCCCGTGACGGTGGTCAAATCACTGTCGATCAATCTTTCAACTAGTGATCTGGTCATATCACTGTTGATCATTCTTTCAACTAGTGACTCTGGTCCTAACATTGTTGATCATTCTCTCAACTAGTGTCTGTGGTCATAACACTATTGATCATTCTCTCAACTAGTGCCTTTGGTCAAGTCACTGTTGATCATTCTCTCAACTAGTGACTCTGGTCCTAACAGTGTTGATCATTCTCTTAACTAGTGTTGCTTATCAAATAATATATATACCAAATTTCACATATCGGTAGTAATTGCTGAATACATAACCCGACTATACACGTATAGTAATAGAGGACGAGTTATATTAGCTTAACATAACAGGGGTTAAAACTAATATATATTTATATTATACATGATATATATATATATATATATATATCAAAATTTTAAATATAAATATGAGTTATACCTTTTGTTTAATATATAAATAATTGATATGTATAATAAATAGAATATAATGTATTACATATAAATACATATTTCATTTACCTATTAAAATATTATTGTAACCTCCATTCATCATGAGTCAGTAATGTATTTTCTAATACTTAGAGATGAAACAAAACTTGATCATACACACCACATGTATCATCCGTATCTTAAATTTGAGATTATGAATATGCCATCACATATTTGTCTTCTTTATGTAATAAGAAGATACATTATGAGTTTTTATAATGATACAAAAGTATTATTATATTTTCTTTAATATAACTAATATATTTTAATAATGATTAATAACGTTTAAGTATACTACAAAGCTCTATTTTTATATACACATCATTTAAATTTATTTCAATCATACATTAAATTAATAATTTAATATAGTAATGTAAAAATAATATTAGTTGTAAGCTATTGCTACTGGGGCACAATTCCCACGTGCTTGTGGTCATGCTGCTATTAGCTAACTTTTTGGACTCACTTTGTAGCTTTAGGGTTCAACTAGAAAGCCTCCTGGTATAAATCTTGGGTATAACTCCTGAGCTATTTCAATATATATATATATATATATATATATATATATATTTGCACTCGTGTTAAGTATAGTAACCCTAATTCAACCTTATCCCTATGTCACGAGACAGAACCCCAACGAACTTAGTCGGACAGAGCCTTGACATGCGTTATGGGGCTCCAGATCAATTGGAAAGGGTATCAGTGATCGGGAGTTAAAACACTTAAAACGGGGCATGATTTTATTATTATTATGGGTGAGAATAAGGAAAATAAAAATAAAATAGAAATTTAGAGAGAGAGGAGGACGAAGAGAGAAGGCATCAAAAAGATTGAAATGAAGCTGTTATTTATACTACTCCATCAAAATCTTGAAGTGCATGCCTAACTCCACGTATAGCATAGTTCAATTAATTCAAAGACACATTAGGATTGTGCATTTAATGTAGAATTTAATTTTTTATTATTTTATTCTTTTATGTGAAAGCCACACAAACTTTCAAAAAAGGAAAGTTTAGTTTTTATTTTAATGTTATTTTATTATTTTATTACTTACGTATATTTTAAGTTTTGTTTTTATTTTTTATTTTGATTACTATTATTATTATTTTATATATTATAATTAATTCAGCTCCTTCACTTAATTGGCGCTTATAACTTCTAAAATACGACGCTTTATAAAACCATAAATACGTCATTAGAACGGGAATAATCTTATCTATATTTTGAACCAAGTTTCATTAAAAACGGAGTAGGTTCAAATATAATGTATTTTTATAATTTAACTATTAAACGGTTTCTAGGCCCGTCTATGTACTTCATATTTCTAATAGTCAACTTACCCGTAATCTACCCGTCTAATAATATAAGCTTTATATACTTTATTTTAATATAGAAAATAGAAATGTCACACATATACAAGCCAATTAATTAGTATAACATTCCAACCAATTATATATAAAATAGTTTCTAAAACTATATGGGTTGAATAATTATATTAAAAATAAAATTAGTTACTAGTGGTTAATAAATTTAAACAACCGATAATTCTTATATATAAAAAACTGATATGTTACACTTCTTCTTCATTTTCCCCTCAAAACCTCCATTAAAGCTTAAAATCTCCATGTTTTCAAGCTATATTGTGATATTTGTTAGGTTTTTATTCAAGGAATCTTGTCAAAAATAAGTTTTACAACATTGTTTTAAGTTATTTCTACTCAAAAATGCGTCAAAGGCCAGAAAAATAATTTAAAACTTCAAGAATACTTGTTTCAAAAAGCGGCAGAGAGGTGAACACGGGGCCGTGCTCAGCGAGCACGGGGCCGTGGTCGAGGTACTGTTTCATTAATTTGAACTTTTCGACTTGTTTTTTGTAGAATGTCAAGCCAGAATAGTGGGACCTCCTCGGCACATTCAAGAAACAGTCGTAGGGAACGAAGGCCTTCCATCGAAGCAACTCTTGTATGCTATGTAATGGCACTACGAGAAGCTCTCAACGAAATGACATCCGTAGAAGAAGTCCTAATCGACCGTATTCATTATCTCACGGTGGGGCTAGAAAACAGTTTTCAAGAAATCAACCTCTTGCACCAGAGGTTGAACATTCTTGTAACACCTCCCATGGAACCAATCCTTCCCCAAGTGGATTGGAACTTAGCACTTGGAGTAATTAACCGCACCGGGTGGGATGACATCCTCGTGGAACCTCCTCTTGAAAACCTACAAGAAGTTCCGATGGAAGTCACACCCCCTCAAAACGATGATGCTAATGAGCCCACCTTTCTTCTCCCTCGGGAGATAGAAGAATGGCTCAACGACGTGTGAGGGACCATACCCGGAGAAGAAGTTCTTCAAGCCGCATTCAACCGAGAAATTTATCTTTTTCGGAAATTTTGCTCTTAAAATAAACTATAGGCTAGGACTTCTTTGTGGTTTTAGATTTCTTGTGTTTCTCGACCTACTTATCTAAGTTTTTAGTTTTTGCTTTTATTTTCTAGGACCTTATGTAATTCTCTCTTTAATAAATGATGGTTTTTAATTATTACTATTTGGTGTTTGGATGATGTTGTAATGGGTGAAACACACTCGGGATGGTGAACGATACTAAGGGAAACTTGAACCCACACTCCATGCACAAAAACAGAGCCACCCGACAATTTTTCTTCATTACAGCAAGTTCAGCACGGGGTCGTGCTCAGCCAACACGCCCTGTGCTCAAAGGTCTGCAGAAAAACGGCCAGTTCAGGTAACTAGACACGAGGCGTGTTTGGCTGAACACGCCCACGTGCCCAGCCTTCTGTTACAATATGATACTGGCAATCTGAACACGGGGCCGTGCCTGGGTCAACACGGGCCCGTGTCCAGACGCCCAGTAACATAAATTTTTGTTTTTAAACACCTTTTTACGCATTCAATCAACCTGAAAATTTATTTTTGGGACACATTGAGGACAATGTGTAATTTAAGTGTGGGGGGATGCTAAAACCTTGAATCTTGCAAGTCCTAATTACAAGCCTTACACAAAACTCTATTGGAACCGCTAATCACCCCAAATTTTTTAAGAAACTTTTCATTTTTTTTACTTGTCTTGGTTTAAATTGGGAATAACAAGTTCTAAAAAAAGTTATATTTTTACAAATTTACAACCGATAACGTCGTGATAAAAAGAACCAACATAAGAAAATTATGAAACGGCATGACAAATCTAGTTAAAATTTGATTATATATACTTGATCACATTAATAGGAGTAGGATCAAATACAAACTACATTTTGTATACAAACTGTAAGAACCATTTAAAAAGTGTCATGTGACATCCAACCAATTATAGATAAATGGTAAAATGATAACTTAAATAATATTAATTATCTTGAATTCCTTTTAATTATGCTAACAAACAATTAACTCTTTATTTGGATCTTACTTTTGTTTTCAATGTGTTGATAAAGAAAAGTGCTGATATCATTTCACATATGTGCTAAAATCAATTATCTTGATTAATTTTAATGTGTTAATATAATTAAAAGTGTTACTTTTATATATGTATTGTTTTAGTGTCACACCCCCAAAATACCACATGCGGAATCCCCCGCGAGGCGTGTGACGTACCAGGATCTAGCCACTAATCACATTGAACTCATAACAAGATTTCAAATAAAATCTTTCATTCATTAATATAAATTTGTTACAAAACATAAATTATAACTCGATGTGTTCAGCGGAAGCATAACGTATAGTTTAACCGAAATCCAAATGTATGAAATCAACTAGTCTCGTTTCAAGTTTCCATGTATCTCGACCCATGACCACTCTAGCATCCCAGACAGCAAGTTCCACATCCACACATATCAAATAACCTGCGAGCATGCACACACGTGTATCAGACAACGCTGGTGAGTTCATAGTTTTACGAAAACGTTAGTTACCAAGTGTTTAATTCCGTTCTTTGATTACAATGTTGATAATACCTCGGATACAAGACGGCTCCTGATTTATTTTGCCCTTTCCCCAATGCTTCTATCAAAGCATTGGTCATGACTAGGTCATTAGTTCACACCTGTCCTCTCCGGTACGGGGTGTGGGTGCCAAACCTAAGTAGCGCTACCAATTAATACCTTGTTACCTCTCAGGTAACCAAACAACACGGAGGGACTTTAAAGGTGATAGGACGAGTATATTATCCAACATTCCAGATTTATCACAAGACGTATTCCTCTCAGGAATACCCAATTGATTTACCCAAACCCATCCCTCTCAGGGATGCCCAATGACTGTCCCAACCACCGGGACGCATGCTCAAGAGAAATGAACTCACCTTAGATTGCTCGGTAAGACTAATTACTTGTTTTATCGGTGGACACCCCAAACCCTAGTATGGTTCCAATGGTAGTGAGTTTCGTTTACATAGAATTCACCTATTCTTTGTATATGCATATTCCACAAGTAGAAGCAAGTATGGCACACATTATCACACAAGTTGTAACGAGCATTCGTTTCATATCTAGTTTTCACATTACCAGTTCGTATATCACAACAACACACATTAATAGCTCAAACCTCATTCAAATGAACATGTATGTAATAACAATACTTCATAACACTCTATAATCCTTTAGTAATAACTATCTTGTATCACAACTGTATAAAACCCGCCCTAATTGAGCAGCTCATTCTCAAGGTCCAAACACAGTTCGACTCAGTTGGGTTCGAGCCCAACAACGTAGAGTGTGGCCCATGAAACTCGTTACCCAGTAAGCGTGTCCATCAGATCAGCCCACCCACACCCGGGTAGTATTCGGCCCAACATAAACTTATCGTTTTCTCCTTGTTTGCGTAGTCCAGTTGCCATACGAGGCCCAATCCGAATTATGTATTATTATTTTAACTCTTGTAGCCCAATTACACCTCCCCAAGTCCAATGATTATTACCCCTCAATTGATTCCTAGTTTACTAAACAACCTCACGAAACCTTTTACACGTAGCATATACATTTATTAATATGATCATTTTATCAAACCTTCTTATCAAATGTCGCTAATTGTCAATTAACATCCCAATAATTTGCGAGCCTGTTTTAGTTTTGCAACAACTCTATGCTACATCTTTAACCTCAAACACTAACATACATAATAATATCATCGAATCATTACACAAAATTTATTATCCAACCCTACTGTTCATTCACGTGTTCATGACCCTACGGATTAAAACTCACACGTATAAACATCATCAAATACTTAACGGACGACAACTACTCATGACCGTCATGTTACATATATCATTCTCCAATACAGTAAGTGGTTTCTCATATGATTTACAACACCAATAGTTCACATATACACATGTAACACGATAGAAAATATTGCAAGAACCATAGTAATCATACTAATCCGTATTAAGATGTAGAAAGGAAGTGTCAGGCCAAGAAGATGATTCCAGTCGAAGGGGGTTTCGTCGACTTCAAGGGGTGATTAGGGTTTGAAGTTATGTGTATGCTAATATGTGAGACCATGTACAGATTTCTTATATGTGCGTGTACTATTAACCCAACTAACCGGCCCACTATCAATATAAATCGGCCTACTACTAAGTCTTAGTTGAGCTTGTGTAGATAGGGCCTAACATGTGTGTGTAAATACGCTAGAATCCATAGCCGGCCCAAATACAATGCACCACTTGGGCTCTACCAAGCCTGAACATAATTTCGATTTATGATGTGCTCGGGTTGTCACATACAGTATAACGGTCCAATAAGATTTTTATCAATTGAAAGGTGTCGGCCACTCATATCATTAAAATCAGAATTCATGTGACTAATTCGAAGGCCCATGTGATGTGTCTTGAAAGAGCAACCCATGTGATCTGATTTGAGCGGCCCAATCATCTTAACAATGCTCTGACTTGGCCCATGTGATGATTTAAGAAACAGTCAATTAAATTAAATTGTGATTTCAAATTGGCGGCATAAAATTATTGATTGCATATGATTTAAAGTCATTTGTTCAGCAGTACATCACGTGAAAGATACTATCATCATTATCAATAACATCAGTCCATTAAATGTTTGCATAAGAATAGTGTTGTCACATCATCCCCAACTTGAAAGAAATTTCGTCCCGAAATTTGACAAGTAATCTAAAGCGACAAGGTGTTAAATCAGGATGACTGTGGATTTTCCGCAGGTACCACATCATCCCCAACTTAAAAGGGAATTTCGTCCCGAAAATTCGCCAGTGACATCAGAAGTTGATTCAACCGTTTGAACAGTTGAGGATAACAAAGCTTCATCTGATCTTTGCGTTCTCACGTGAACTCCGGTCCACGTCTTGAGTTCCAACGAACTCTCACGATTGGGATTTGACTAGGTTAACGAACCTTAACTTCCTGGTCCATGATTTCAATAGGTTTCCTTGACAACTGCAACTTGTCATTAACCTTAGGTGCTAGTAAGGGTACCACAAGTGTTTCATCGGATAAACGCTTCTTTAAATTCGAGACATAAATGACATCGTGAACGTTACCCAATTCATCAGGTAACTCGAGTTTGTAGGTCACGTTACCAATTCTTCCCAGAAGGTTGAATGGCCCAACATGGCATAAGTTAAGCTCGCCACGTTTCCCAAGCGTACCACGCCCTCCCAGGGTTAGACTTTCGATCATGAGACGTTCCCCTTCAGCGAACTCCCAGTGTTTCACACGCTTATTAGCTTTCTTGGCGGTCACACGTTGCCGCCAACGATTTCCGATCTAAACGATCTTCCCAAGAGTTTCGAGTACAAGTCCTGGACCTGTGATTAGGTTGTCATCCACCTTAGTCCAACAAGAAGTTTGGCATTATCGTCCATGCAATGCCTCAAGCAGAGCTGTCAGGATACTAGAATGGTAACTGCTGTAATAGGACTCAACCAAGTTGAGTGTCCCTCCAATTTTACTACAGTCAATCACGCACATGCTCGCAGCATGTCTTCGAGTGTCAGGATGGTTCATTTACTTAGACCATTTATCCTACGGTGATAAGTAATGCTCATGTCTAGATGTGAGCCAAGGTGTTGTGCATCGCTCGGCTTAAATCAGGTATGGATCAAAATCAGAGGTAACAGGAGTTGGCACCCCGTGCCTACAAACCGTCTCCCTCAGAGGAATATTCACAAGCTGCGAAAACTCGTCAGTTTCCTTAATTGCAAGAGGGTGTACTAGTTACGTGAGACAATCAACGATCACCCAGGTGATACTGTCTCCATTCTGGGTTTTAGGTAATCCATTGACAAAGTCCGTGGCAGTCTGTTCTCATTGGGTGTTTCTGGTTGCTGACACAAACCAGAAGGTTCTTGATATTCCATCTTGACTTTCGCACAAGTTAGGAACCGTTCACATACATTGCTGTCTGAACCTTCACGCCCGGTTGCTAGTACCAGATTTATAGATCCTAATACCCCCTATTAAAATCCAGACGACTAGAATAATGATGCTGGTGTGCTTTGCTCAACACAAGTTCCTACGGTTGCCGTATGGTGGGATCCATATTCGTTCCATGAAGTAGCGAATATCATCTGACTTACCAAAAGTTGCTCCTCCATGCCCCGCATGGACTCAACTTGAAAATTCTCTTCCTTCAGTGCTTCGATGTAATCAGGGCGAATCTGATCGAGTAAGCTAGAGTCGATGGTGAGTTGCAAGCTCATACGCGTTTAGGTTCCATAGTCATATTCGCTCGCGAGTTTCATCCAGCGATGCCATCACAAAATTAGCTTTCTCAAAACAAGGTACACGGGAGGTCCTTGTGATCGGTCTAAATGGTGCATTCGATACCGTCCAAGTAATACCTCCAACTTAAATCTAAAGACCGTGGTTTCCACCGCAGGTTGTGACTCATGCCATTCTTCTTGTAACTCACCTATGTAAGCCATCATCATCTCGTGTTGCATCAGCGTATAACTAGGACTCCGATTCGAACCATCATGGTATACCACTAGATCATCAATACCCACGGGTAAAGACGATGCTCAGTGCATTGTAGTGTTGGGTTTCAAAAGCTGAAAAGACATTCTCCTGTTTGTCTCCCACGAATACACAGCACCCTGCTGTGCTAAAGAGATTAAAGCTGCGAAATCCTCGAAAATCCTGAGATGAATCTACGATAGTATCTAGCTGGACCAAGAAATTACTGTATCCCCGATGGACTATTTGGTGCCGATCAATATCTAATGATGTGGATCTTTAGCGATATCTGCATGTATCCCAACTTCGTTGACTACGCGACCAAGAAAGTGCACCTCCCAAATCCTGAAGTCACACTTAGTTAGACTTCGCGTGGAGTTGCTCCTTCCCTAGGAGCTCTAGGACAAAATACAGGTGCCGTTAATGGTGTTCCTTTCCCCTGGTAGTGATTCTAAACATCACAGATAAATGCGGTCGACGAATCTGGCGAAACGAGGTTGACGCATACTACTCATGTGATCCCTGAGGCTGCTGGTGTGTTGGATATCTTAAATAACTTGAATGAAAAATCATAGTGGCCATACTGGATCTGTAACGCCGTGTTAGGAATCATCCTCCCCATGGTCTTCCATCAGGTGACAGTCCGGTCTTAAGTCAGTTTCCGGATAGAATCTTGATTATTGCATAGGGTCAAGCAGGTCGTCGATGCGAGACAGGGGGTGACGGTCTATGATAGCCACCTTGCGGTAGTCTGTACACGTACGAAAGGACTCGTCCTTCGTTTCCGCAATAGAGCGCGTTTCCCCAAAACGAGGAGCTAGATCTATAAAACTTCCATCCTGTAGTTTCCTGAAGTTGAGTGGACAGTTCTTGCAACTTTCCAGGCGCCGGACGATAAGGAGTACGAGTAATCAAGGTTGCCTCTGGTTGTGAGATCAATCTGAGACTCTACCTAATCAGTTGGGGAAGTAAACCTGAAAGTAGCACGCTGAGTGGAATCACGAACAATTGGTGGATCCTCGATCCTCTTTCCTTAGCCCGAACATTAGTAACGGTTGCCAACATAGCGGGGTAGTCCCTTCGTAGACGCTCCTGGCTTTCATTGCTGAAATGATACTTACCTTTACACCACATTGATGCTTTAGGACAAACGACGATTCACCACTAGGGAGAGGGATACTCAAAATTTTCTCCTCACAAGGTATATCCGCGCGTTATCTGGATAACCAATCCACACTAACTACTACAACAAAACTATCAAGGGTAGGTGTCGAACACTTGTCCCACAAGGTCGAGTTTGCATCCCAACGAACATAGGAGGTTTCCATTGACTTGCCATCAGTTGGTTCCATAACAGGTTTGGTTTCTAGAAGCATTAGCGTTAAACAGAACAGAGACGAAGCGATTAGTTACCAAGAACGCGCAGGCCACCATGTTGCTATATTCCTAGCGTCGTCCACGCCGATCCTGAATGCTCTTCCACGAGCATCATTTCTAGTGTTGCTATTACGATCACGTGGATTCCCAATTATTGTCATTGTTCCCTTGGTTGTTGACATTTTGACTTAACAACAGTCAATCCTTGTCGGAGTCACCTTCGTTTTCATACTGTAGACTACGATTACGAGCGCCTCGATGTCGCCGTGACTGTTGCCCCTAATGTCGCTGCTTGTAACGGGGTCCTGTGACCTTTCACCAACAGGGTACATCTTTCACATTCCGGGTCAAGTACTAAGGCACTACTCACTGCGTGGGAAGTTACACATTCCACTCTATAGTCAATTGTCATCGTTCATATCCCGATTGATTTGTAAGAGTTGACTCCCATAAGTCGCTGACTAGGGTTAAGGATTCGATTGAAGTCAATTTGCTGGTGTTCGTTGCCGGTATTCAGGGTCGTCCTAATATTGAGGTCGGTAAGATGCTACGCTCGTCCTCCTGTCTATCGATCTTGCTAGTTGATCGAGTAATACACGGTATGTTGCTAGGGTTTTGCTGAAGTGATGGCACTTACGGAATCTAAGGCATCAATACACTGAGTTCCAACCAATGAAGAGGAGTGAGAAAGGTATCGACCAATCATTCGACGCTGCGACATCCAACTCAGGGATGTTCGTACAAGCACCTAACATTCTACCCTGTTTGCTAGGTGTTCAGATGGGTGTTCAGGTAATACTCGATAGCATCGAGATTCGTAAGGATTCAGAGAGGAGTAAGAAGATCACGTTCACGTAGGAGACAATCATTGCTAGGACTCCTATAGATTTGTTACGTTTCTCACTGATTAAATAACAGAACGAAACCCCTTTTCACTTGTTAGGCCTCTCTGGGACTCACATGCACCCCACATTATTATTATGTGTGCACCCACAATAATATTGTGATTTGCATGCTCATCTCAGTTCCTCCTAACTCGTGTCCAATGGTTCTTCAAACCCAGATATCAACAGAGGTTGTCAAAGTAATAAGATCACAAAAATCCAAGGACTATGGCATACTATCAACGCATCATAAAGTAAGCAAGCAATCCATGCCATCATGCTATAGTGACGAGTGTGTGTTCGTATGTTACGTCATAAACAAATGTGTACTAGTCATATAATGTATGCAACAAGTGAGAAGAACGAACCTTGCAATCTGGAGTTGAGTGTCATGGTCGTATTCACGTATTCAGAACTGTTAGGTTATAGTCTGGTTTTACAAAAACGTTTTAAAACCAAGTTCACTATAACCAGTGGCTCTGATACCAAACTGTCACACCCCAAAATACCACATGCAGAATCCCCCGCGAGGCGTGTGACGTACTAGGATCTAGCCACTAATCACATTGAACTCATAACAAGATTTCAAATAAAAGCTTTCATTCATTAATATAAAGTGTTACACAACATAATTTATAACTCGATGTGTTCAGCGGAAGCATAAAGTATAGTTTAACCAAAATCCAAATGTATGAAATCAACTAGTCTCGTTTCAAGTTTCCATGTATCTCGACCCATGACCACTCCAGCATCCCAGACAGCAAGTTCCACATCCACACATATCAAATAACCTGCGAACATGCACACACGTGTATCAGACAACGCTGGTGAGTTCATAGTTTTACGAAAACGTTAGTTACCAAGTGTTTAATTCCGTTCTTTGATTACAATGTTGATAATACCTAGGATACAAGATAGCTCCTGATTTATTTTTGTCACACCCCAACCGATGGCGGAATCATCGGGGCATGGCACTGAGCGAAACAGATTGTCCAGAAGTTTCCATAACAATTATCTTTACCAATCAATTAAAAATAACATGTCCCATACCATGTCTCAAAAGGTAAACAAAAGATTACAGACAAAATCTAGGCAAATAGTTCTATTCCGACAACTCAGATTTTTCAAATAGCCTAATTTTTTATCTGCTTCTAGAGACCCTTGATTTCATTTGTACAGACAACTATTTGTTGGCCTCTAGAGCCTTATTCTAGCCTCGCTTTCCTAGCAGATAAGCATCCTAAACACATGTCACATACGTTAAAATAAAGTCAATACACATAGTGTAAAGGCGAGTATACAAGTTTGATAATAGCATATAAGTTCGAAATAGTTTACGCATAACCAGCACGTACACAGAGGAAAACGAAGCATGTTAGTTATTGACATGAACCTATCGATACCAATGACTGCGGGTTGACAGCCCAAGGCAGTTCGTAATACATGATCACCACTGTAATCCATGCAAATAATTGTCCTTAACAACCCCCGTGTGAACGGGTGCTGAGTCCAAACTATAGTACTATCGTCGTTAAGGCAGGTAGACAACATTCCATGTGAAAACATAACAAACAAGCATTCATTAAGTCACGTATAACATGCGGTAACGGTTAGCGTTTAAAGTATTGCGTAGTGTGTTCGATTGTGATTTTGTATAAGTAACGTATGTAACACCCAAAAGTGCATAAAGCAAAAAGGGATCGAGTATACTCACAGCGGTTGATGGATTGAAGGGAGCGCTTGAGAGTAAGGTTAGCCTGAATAGTTCGATAGCATAACGATAAGTGACGCGTAAAACGGAAACAAGTGTTGGTGGATCGAACAGCTGGTCGATCGGACGGCAGTCCGATCGGACAGCCGATCGTGCAGTGACAATCCGGTCGGACAGTAGTCCGGTCGGATGACCGTACGAGTGGATTGTTCCTTCCTTTGAGAAGGATGTGCTTGTGTATGATGGCTTGACTTTTGAAGTTTTTGTTGTAGCATTTGAAAATATTGAAGTACCTTTACCTTTCAGGTCAGTCGATCAGACGATCGTTCGATCGGCCGGTAACCCGTTCGGCTGGTACTTCAGCGAGAACAAGTTCTCAGCAGAATGTCACTCGATCGGACAATAGTTCGATCGGGTGGCAACCTTGGTGCATTGAACATGTCTGAAAAATCGATTAAGTGTTAAAGCCCAAGTATCTCATGATCCGAAGAGTAGTCCGATCGGATGGCAGTCCGATCGGTTAGCAATTCGTTCAATACTCAAACTCCAGTTAAGGTTGATTAAGCGTGGGTCCCATAGTGCAAGTCGTTCGGCTGACCGGCCGTTCGGGTGGCCGTCCGTTCGGAGAGCAGTCCGATCGGATGGCACCCCGTCCTGGCCGTCCTGTTCGTCTCACACTTGGTTATTTCGTTTGTTTGTCGTTTTATCGAGGCATTTTGATAACGAGTCAAACGGCTGGAACCTGGTCAATACTTAATCCGATTAGTGAACTGTTCGAGACGGTGGTTCATGTCTAACCCGAGATCGGTAATCCTCATGGATAGGATCCGGATCTTGAGCTAGCACAACCACAGATCGGGTAGTAAGTCGACACAAGTCCCGATTCTATCGGTTTTGAGGGCATTGAGTGTAAAAGAGTTGAAAGAAAGTTAGAAAACATTCTCTCAGTCCTTTTTGATCGTGAATATGTTTAGATCTATGAAAGATCTTCGTTGTTTGTGTGGAAATCGGTTAGATCTAAGTTGTTCTTGGTGGATTGAGGCCAAAACATGAAGTTCTTCATGAACACCATGATGACATCATCCTTGAACACCTCAAATCTAGTGATTTCACGGTTAAAAATTAAGATTCAAAAGATAGAAAGGTGTAGGAGTGCGTGTGGATCAAGAAAGTACAAGATTTAGGACGAGATCTTACTGGATTTGAGAGAAATCGAGGAAAAGGTGAGGAGCACGAGCTGGTCGGTCAGAGGGTTTCCAAAAGTAGAAAGAATGAAAGTAACAGGAGTATTTATAGAGTTCCAAAAGAGGAAATGGCTGGCCGATCAGCCAGGCAGCTTGATCGGACAGCCTGTCCGATCGGACGGCAGTCCGGTCGGACGGCTGGTTGGCTGATCGATCGGTCGCCTGATTCGAGTGTTCGGTGCGACGAGTTTTGCTGTTTCGATTTCGATTGCGAGTGATGCAAATGCGATAGAGTTTACTATTCAAATTACTTTTAATCCCAACTATTCATATCGCGCGTTGTCTCTTCTCCACTAGTTATCATAGTTCGATTTCGATTGAGTTCGATTGCGTTTCGATTGCGATTCGATTGATTACCACACATAACATAAATAAACACGCACAAGTAACACGTAAGGCACCAACACACGTATAACAATCATCAAAATGCGATATTCAAGTTGCGAGCGCGATGTTGATTGGATTAGTTCGATTAGCGTTTAATTGACTTTATCGCATTGTTATTTCCTATTATTCACAGTCGTAAAGCGATTCGTAGCCATAAACATGAGATTACTGCAATTGTAATAATTACTCCACATAATACAACTAACGTAAAACATAAAATAGACTAACTACAGTCAAAGAAGTCAAAACATGAGTTGAGCAAGGAGAGACAGATTGCAATTAGCAATCTTTTCCTCCTTTGACTTCAATCTTGACTTTGACTTTGACTTTCGAAACACTGGGGTGTTACAGCCTCCCCTTGTTTAGGGAATTTCGTCCCGAAATTAGGCTGAAGCCGTAAACAACTGCGGGTACTTCACCTTCATGTCGCTTTCGAGTTCCCAAGTGAACTCTGCGCCTCGTTTGCCTTCCCATCGAACTTTCACAATAGGAATGCGCGAGCGTCTGAGCTGCTTGGTTTGGCGATCCATGATTTCGACAGGCTTCTCCACGAAGTGTAGTATTTCGTTTATTTGGAGGTCATCGAGGGGTACAATTAAATCATGCTCAGCCAGGCACTTTCGGAGGTTTGACACATGGAAAGTCGGGTGGACGTTGCTAAGTTCCTCCGGTAGTTCGAGTCTGTAGGCGACTTTTCTGATCCTTTCCAGAATCTTAAAAGGTCCAACATATCGAGGCGCTAGCTTCCCTTTCTTGCGAATCTGACCACACCCTTCCAAGGTGATACCTTTAGGAGTACGTAGTCGCCAACGTCAAATTCAAGGGGCTTACATCTTCTATCGGCGTAACTTTTCTGTCTACTTCGAGCTTTCAACAAGTGTCTCGAATTTGGAGGACTTTGTCAGTCGTTTCTTGCAATAGCTCAGGACCGGTTACTTGCGAGTGACCGATCTCATGCCATACAATAGGCGATCGACATCTTCTTCCATATAAAGCCTCGAATGGTGCCATTTGGATGCTGGTATGATAACTGTTGTTATACGAGAATTCGACTAACAGCAGGTATTTATCCCAATTACCACCGAAGTCTATGACACACGAACGGAGCATGTCTTCAAGAGTACGGATCGTTCTTTCAGTCGGACCGTCGGTTTGCAGATGGAATGCGGTACTCAGATTAAGCTTAGTACCAAGAGCAGCTTGAAACGTTTCCCATAGTCGCGAGGTAAACCGAGCGTCACGATCAGGGATGATGTCGCGAGGCGTCCCATGATTACAAATGATCTCGTCGGTGTAGATTCGGGCTAATCGTTCTACCTTGTAGTCTTCCCGTATTGGCAAAAAGTGGGCTGATTTGGTCAAACGGTCAACAACAACCCAAATGCTGTCGTGACCTGATGATGTGTGGAAGCTTTGTTATGAAGTTCATAGCTATACTCTCCCACTTCCACATAGGGATTGGGGGTTGTTCGAGTAAGCCAAAGGGCCTTTGATGTTCAGCCTTGACCCTTGCATAAGTCAGGCACTTCCCAACGTAGAGCGCAATATCCCTTTTCATGCCCAGCCACCAGTACTTGTAGCGAAGGTCCTGGTACATTTTATCGGCACCGGGATGAATAGAATACCGGGATTTGTGGGCTTCGTCCATCAAAATCTTTCGCAAATCGGTCCGCTTAGGGATCCAAATTCGGTCCAGGAAATGGAAGATCCCATTTGATTTACTCACTAGCTGAGCTCCATCGTGGTAGATTCTCTCCTTCTTCAAGGTGCGTTCGTTAAAACAGGCATGCTGGGCTTCGCGGATGAGAGTGATCGTATTGGGCTTGGGTATTGCGAATGCTGAGCAAATAACTCCTTCTGCTGAGTGCGTCGGCAACGACATTTGCTTTGTCTGGGTGATAACGAATCTCACAGTCGTAATCGTTGAGGAGTTCTACCCATCGGTGTTGACGCATATTAAGTTCTTTCTGATCAAAGATATGTTGTAGACTCATATGATCGGTGAAGGTCGTACACTTGGTACCATATAGGTAGTGTCGCCAAATCTTTAACGCAAAAACAACCGTGCCTAGCTCGAGATCATGTGTTGTATAGTTCTTCTCGTGGATTTTGAGCCGACGAGATGCGTAAGCTATAACCTTGTCCCGTTGCATAAGAACACAACCAAGACCAAGGTTGGAAGCATCACAATAGACAATGAAGTCGTCGTTTCCGTCGGGAAATGTGAGAACAGGAGCATTGCAAAGCATGTGCTTAAGGGTTTGGAAAGCAGACTCTTATTCGGTTCCCCAAACAAAAGGCTTGTCTTTGTGCGTAAGAGCGGTAAGCGGCACAGCGATCTTTGAGAATCCTTCGATAAATCATCGATAATAGCCCGCTAGTCCGAGAAAAGAACGGACTTCAGACGGGTTCTTAGGTGTAATCCAACTCTTAACTGCTTCAATCTTCGCGGGATCTACGTGAATACCTTGACTATTTACAATGTGACCCAAAAATTGAACCTCCTCTAGCCAAAATTCACACTTGGAGAACTTGGCATAGAGTTGGTTCCCCTGGAGTAGCTCGAGAACCAAACGTAGATGTTGCGCGTGTTCGGCTTTCGATTTGGAATAAATCAAGACATCGTCGATGAACACGATGACGAAACAGTCTAGAAATGGCTTACACACACGATTCATCAGATCCATGAAAACTGCGGGTGCATTGGTTAAACCAAAAGGCATAACAACGAACTCATAGTGACTGTAATGAGTGCGAAAAGCGGTTTTGGGTATATCTTCCTCCTGAATGCGTAGCTGGTGATAACCTGAGCGTAGATCGATCTTTGAGAAACACGTAGCACCTTGTAGCTGATCAAACAAATCGTCAATGCGAGGTAGGGGATAACGGTTCTTGATGGTTAACTTATTCAATTCCTGATAGTTGATGCACATCCTGAACGACCCATCCTTCTTTTTAACGAAAAGGACTGGCACGCCCCAAGGAGAGGTGCTCGGGCGAATGAAACCTTTCTCAAGTAATTCCTGGAGTTGGTTCGAGAGTTCACGCATTTCGGACGGTGCGAGTCGGTAAGGAGCTTTGGCAACAGGGTTGGCTCCAGGAATGAGGTCGATACGAAAGTCGATATCACGACTTGGCGGTAGTCCAGGAAGATCATCAGGGAACACCTGAGGAAATTCGCGGACCACAGGGACGTCTTTTACTTCAATCTTCCTTTTCTTTTCCTCCTCCGCTACTACAATGTTAGCCAAGAAAGCTCTGTATTCCTTGCGGAGATACTTGCTAGCTTGGACACATGACATGAGCTTGAGACCTTTCGAAGCAGTTTCGCCATAAACACACAATAAATCACCATTTGCGAGCGAGAATCGTATCATCTTGTCGAAGCACACAACTTCAGCATGGTTTTCTCGAAGAAATTCCATGCCTACTATGACGTCAGAATTTCCGAGTTGCATCGGAATAAGGTCTATTGGGAAAATGTGATTGTTGAGCTCAAGAGCACAATCACGGAGAACAGAATTAACAGCGACAGTTCTTCCAGTAGCGACTTCAACTTCGAATGTCGAGGGGAGATGGGAGCGTTTACGACTAAGAAGCTTCTCGAATTCGAACGACACAAAGCAATTATCGGCTCCAGTATCAAACAAACAGGAAGCATAAATACCATTCACAAGGAACGTACCATTGACCACGTTGTTGTTAGCCTGGGCTTGGCGCGCATTGATGTTGAACGTTCTGGCGCGTGCGGCTTGTTGTTGCTGCTGTGGCGGCTGCTGCTGCTGCTGGTGAGGCTGCTGCTGCTGGGGCTCTTGTTTCACCACCCTGTTCGGGCACATGTTTGCAAAGTGGTTAGGATCACCACATGCGAAGCAGACTCGGGCGTTGACCGCGGGTGCCTGAGCCACTTGATGGCCTTGCGGGGCTGGGAGCAGAGCTTGATGAGCAGTGGCAGGAGCTGCGGTGTTGCGGGGACCAGTACGACAGTTGGCAGTAAAGTGGCCATACATGTTGTAGTGGGCGCAGAAACGACAGGCAAGACCCACTGGATGATGATATGAGCATGTCGGGCAAGCCGAGTGGGGGCCTGTGTATGCACGCTTTGCTGGCGGTGCATGAGTAACTGGTGCTGGACGGTGGTGGGACTGCTGCTGAGCCGGTACGACTTGCAGAGGAGCAGCAGTGGTAGTGACAGCACAGTTCTTGTTGCTAGAGCTACTTTTGTTGTTCTTCTTCCTGCGGCGTGAGGACTTTGATGATTGAGCGGCGGTGGTGTCGGTGGTTGATGCGGTGGTGGCTTGATGCAGAGACTTTGAAGGCTTATCCCGAAAACCAGCTTTTACCCGCTTGTCGTTGATTTCAGCGGCAAGCAGATAAGTTTCTTCAATTGTTGCTGTCTTGGCGGCATGCACAAAATCGGCAAAACAGTCGGGTAGAGCTCGGATGTACTTCTTGAATGCCATATCAGACGTCTTGACTTGATCGGGGCAGATGATGCTGAGCTGCTTAAAGCGAGCAGTCAGGGCAGCGTTGTCACCTTCCTTCTGTTTGATAGTCCAGAACTCGTCCTCCAGCTTTTGGCGTTCATGGGGAGGGCAGAATTCATCCATCATGATGGCTTTCAACTCTTCGCAAGTCAGCTCATAGGCTGCATCATTCCTGCATTTGTTTCTCTCGACCGTCCACCAGTCTAGAGCGCGGGACTGGAAGACGCTGGTAGCGTTTAGGGTACGGAGATTTTCAGGACATCCGCTCTGGCGGAGAGTGACTTCGATAGAATCGAACCATTGGAACATAGCTGTTGGGCCATCTTCTCCGGTGAATTCCTTCGGACCACAAGCCTTGAACTGCTTGAAGCTGAAAGCAGTCTTGGTAGCAACTTTAGGAGCTTCGGTTCTAGACTCCTCAGATGATTTGCTAACATTCTCATAAATTTCACTCACGATCTGGGGCACAACCTTGGCCACTTACTTAGCGAGGATGGCAGCAAGGCGTTTGTCCCGTTGTTCTTGGCGAGTGAGTCGTGGATGTCGGTGTCTAGATGACGACATTGTCTGCAACAGACATCGTCATGGGTCTCAGACATAGTTTAATCGAATCTCACCTCACACGTCTAATACTGCTAAAGCTTAGGAACACGTATAATCACACAATCACATAGGCACGAAATCACAGATTCACATAAGCACATAAGCACGTAAGCACATAAGCACATGAACACGTAGGGCACAGAACTAAAGAAGTACATGTAAGCACATAGTCCTCTTATCGGCACACAGAAGCAGTCAGAATACAGAAACCTATTATTCAAAGTTCACGAGCGTTCAAAGGTAGCCATCGCGGTTAGCATATCGTTTAGTATAGTATAAGCGTATAGTATAGCGAGCAGCGTAGCGTACAGCGTTTCCGTATGGCAATAACGACTTGTTATCGTTTTGGGATAGATAAGCAATGCGTGTTGTGTGTGTTGATTGAAGCGAAAGCAAAAATCGAATAAGTCTCCAAAATTTTAAACACGTAAACAGATAAATACATACAAACATATAAAATCAACGAGTCATCAGAGTCAGCAGTTGCGGGCTCAGAGTCGAAACACATAAAATCGAGAAATAGATTGTCTGCGGCTATTAGACATTGACTACCCAAAGTGATTCGACTATTCTTAAGGACCTGTTGTGCACATTTTGACTTTCAGGATCGGCCTCTGCCTCGGTTCTTGGGCATCCGACACTCATCCCTCTAGTCACATCGCGACTTCAGGTCGTTGGAGTCCATCGAGACTTTAGTGAGAGTGTTGTAAAATCAAGAATAAGTCGTCAAGGTTAGGGTTTCACCCCTGGCTTAACAACTTCTTCCTTGTTTTTAATAAAATATAGGCGAAGATTCGCACTAAGGTATGGATTTCACTCCTGGTCCAACGCGAATTCTCGCGTTTTATAGATAAATACAGATCAAACAAGCAATTTAATCGAGAGTTTGCGGTTTCCACACCTAATCTCGACTAAATCGCTTATCCAAAAATGATATTTCGAGTGTAGTGATAGTGTGGCATAGGCGAGAAATACGAGAGATAGCAGTATGCTCACACAAAATCCCTACTGGATATGCACGAGTCGGTCTATTGGTTCCTAACTATAGACTAGGTCTCTAAGATATCGACCCGGACTAGGTCGAGTCTTGCCTAATTCCCTATAGTGGTGGCTCTGATACCAATCTGTCACACCCCAACCGATGGTGGAATCATCGGGGCATGGCACTGAGCGAAACAGATTGTCCAGAAGTTTCCATAACACTTATCATTACCAATCAATTTAAAATAACATGTCCCATACCATGTCTCAAAAGGTAAACAAATTATTACAGACAAAATCTAGGCAAATAGTTCTATTCCAACAACTCAGATTTTTCAAATAGCCCAATTGTTTATCTGCTTCTAGAGACCCTTGATTTCATTTGTACAGACAACTATTTGTTGGCCTCTAGAGCCTTATTCTAGCCTCGCTTTCCTAGCAGATAAGCATCCTAAACACCTGTCACATACGTTAAAATAAAGTCAATACACATAGTGTAAAGGTGAGTATACAAGTTAGATAATAACATATAAAGTTCGAAATAATTTACGCATAACCAGCACGTACACAAAGGAAAACGAAGCATGTTAGTTATCGACATGAACCTATCGATACCAATGACTGCGGGTTGACTGCCCAAGGTAATTCGTAATACATGATCACCACTGTAATCCATGCAAATAATTGTCCTTAACAACCCCCGTGTGAACGGGTGCTGAGTCCAAACTATAGTACTATCGTCGTTAAGGCAGGTAGACAACATTCCATGTGTAAACATAACAAACAAGCATTCATTAAGTCACGTATAACATGCGGTAACGATTAGCGTTTAAAGTATTGCGTAGTGTGTTCGATTGTGATTTTGTATAAGTAACGTATGTAACACCCAAAAGTGCATAAAGCAAAAAGGGATCGAGTATACTCACAGCGGTTGATGGATTGAAGGGAGCGCTTGAGAGCAAGGTTAGCCTGAATAGTTCGATATCATAACAATAAGTGACGCGTAAAACTGAAACAAGTGTTGGTGGATCGAACAGCTGGTCGATCGGACGGCAGTCCAATCGGACAGCCGATCGTGCAGTGACAATCCGGTCGGATGACCGTTCGAGTGGATTGTTCCTTCCTTTGAGAAGGATGTGTGTGTGTATGATGGTTTGACTTTTGAAGTTTTTGTTGTAGCATTTGAAAATATTGAAGTATCTTTACCTTTCAGGTCGGTCGATCGGACGGTCGGTCAATCGGCCAGCAACCCGTTCGGCTGGTACTTCAGCGAGAACAAGTTCTCAGTAGAATGTCAATCGATCGGACAGCAGTTCGATCGGGTGGCAACCTTGGTGCATTGAACATGTTTGAAAAATCGATTAAGTGTTAAAGCCCAAGTATCTCATGATCCGAAGAGTAATCCGATCGGATGGCAGTCCGATCGGTTAGCAATTCGTTCAATACTCAAACTTCAGTTAAGGTTGATTAAGCGTGGGTCCCATAGTGCAAGTCGTTCGGCTGACCGGCCGTTCGGGTGGCTGCCCTTCGGACAGCAGTCCGATCGGACGGCACCCCGTCCTGGTCGTCCTGTTCGTCTCACACTTGGTTATTTCGTTTGTTTGTCGTTTTATCGAGGCATTTTGATAACGAGTCAAACAGCAGAAACCTGGTCAATACTTGGTTCTCCTGACCGGACAGGAATCACCTAAATCCGATTAGTGAACTGTTCGAGATGGTGGTTCACGTCTAACCCGAGATCGGTAAATCTCGTGGATAGGATCCGGATCTTGAGCTAACACTACCACAGATCGGGTAGTAAGTCGGCACAAGTCCCGATTCTATCGGTTTTGAGGGCATTGAGTGTAAAAGAGTTGAAAGAAAGTTAGAAAACATTCTCTCAATCCTTTTTCACCGTGAATATGTTTAGATCTATGAAAGATCTTCGTTGTTTGTGTGGAAATCGGTTAGATCTAAGTTGTTCTTGGTGGATTGAGGCCAAAACATGAAGTTCTTCAAGAACACCATGATGACATCATCCTTGAACACCTCAAATCTAGTGATTTCACGGTTAAAAGTTAAGATTCAAAAGATAGAAAGGTGTAGGAGTGCGTGTAGATCAAGAAAGTACAAGATTTAGGACGAGATCTTACCGGATTTGAGAGAAATCGAGGAAAAGGTGAGGAGCACGAGCTGGTCAGTTAGAGGGTTTCCAAAAGTAGAAAGAATGAAAGTGACAGGAGTATTATAGAGTTCCAAAAGAGGAAATGGCTGGCCGATCAGCCAGGCAGCTCTATCGGACAGCCTGTCCGATCGGACGGCAGTCCGGTCGGACGGCTGGTCGATCGGCTGGTTGGCTGATCGATCGGTGGCCTGGTTCGACTGTTCGGTGCGACGAGTTTTGCTGTTTCGATTTCGATTACGAGTGATGCGAATGTGATAGAGTTTACTATTCAAATTACTTTTAATCCCAACTATTCATATCGCGCGCTGTCTCTTCTCCACTAATTATCATAGTTCGATTTCGATTGAGTTCGATTGCGTTTCGATTGCGATTCGATTGATTACCACACATAAAATAAATAAACACATACAAGTAACATGTAAGGCACACACACACGTATAACAATCATCAAAATGCGATATTCGAGTTGCGAGCGCGATGTTGATTGGATTAGTTCGATTAGCGTTTAATTGACTTTATCGCATTGTTACTTCCTATTATTCACAGTCGTAAAGCGATTTGTAGAGATAAACATGCGATTACTGCGATTTTAATTAATTACTCCACATAATACAACTAACGTAAAACATAAAATAGACTAACTACAGTCAAAGAAGTAAAAACAGGAGTTGAGCAAGGAGAGACAGATTGCAATTAGCAATCTTTTCCTCCTTTGACTTCAATCTTGACTTTGACTTTGACTTTCGAAACACTGGGGTGTTACAATTTTGCCCTTTCCCCAATGCTCCTATCAAAGCATTGGTCTTGACTAGGTCATTAGTTCACACCCGTCCTCTCCGGTACGGGGTGGGGGTGCCAAACCTAAGTAGCGCTACCAACTAATACCTTGTTACCTCTCAGGTAACCAAACAACAAGGAGGGACTTTAAAGGTGATAGGACGAGTATATTATCCAACATTCCAGATTTATCACAAGATGTATTCCTCTCAGGAATACCCAATTGATTTACCCAAACCCATCCCTCTCAAGGATGCCCAATGACTATCCCAACCACCAGGATGCATGCTCAAGAGAAATGAACTCACCTTAGATTGCTCGGTAAGACTAATTACATGTTTTATCGTTGGACACCCCAAACCCTAGTATGGTTCCAATGATAGTCAGTTTCGTTTACATAGAATTCACCTCTTCTTTGTATATGCATATTCCACAAGTAGAAGCAAGTATGGCACACATTATCACACAAGTTGTAACGAGCATTCGTTTCATATCTAGTTTTCACATTACAAGTTCGTATATCACAACAACACACATTAGTAGCTCAAACCTCATTTAAATGAACATGTATGAAATAACAATACTTCATAACACTCTATAACCCTTTAGTTATAACTACCTTGTATCACAACTGTATAAAACCCGCCCTAATTGAGCAGCCCATTCTCAAGGTCCGAACACTGTTCGGCCCAGTTGGGTTCTGATATGCACAAAATGCAACATATAAATTATATCAATTGTGGCATAAAACTAACCCTTTTTTAGTACTGATGTTGGAAAAAGTGTGCTTTTGTCTTCCTTTTGTATTTTCAGGATTAAATGCGCTCAAATTAACAAAAGAAGCAAAAAGACAGCTAAATCTAACATAAATACAAGAAAAGGAACAAAAGTGGAATGCCCGACCCCTCAACAGCATCTTCCCAAGCAAAACTAAGAAAACAGAAGATTGAACACGCCCTGTGCTCAGCGAGCACGTGGCCGTGCCCAAGTAGAAGCAGAAAAGATAAACTCTTAGAAGCTTCTACTGCCCACCACGGGGCCGTGCCTAGCGGACACGGGGGCGTGGTCAACTTCCTGCAGGCGCATTTATTGTAATTGCGAATTACAATTAATGAAGAGAGAGACGAGGATGGACACGGGGCCGTGCCCAGCGGGCACGGGGCCGTGCCCGAGGTTCTGTTCAGCCTATAAATAGGAGTGTTTGGAGCCATTTCAACTCATCCCTTGGCACACCACCTCTCTCACACTTCACCCGCCACCCACCACCACCATAACACCATCATCCACCACCATCATCCATTGTCCATCATAGAGTGTGTGAGTCATCTCGGGATCCAAGATTGATCGTAAGAGTTCTTGACAATCAAAGGCGATGTTTGCCTAAGTCTCTTACATCACTTGGTGAAGACAAGTGTTTAGTGTAATACTTTTTATTTTTAATCTTTTGAACTTTTTAATTGGTTTTGTATTAATGACTTTAATTACTAGTTTCTTATGTTGAAGGTGATTCTTCCTTATCGTTTGTCCGTGGTGTCTTGGCATTATTTTACTGTCTATATAAAATAAAAGATTTTCACCATTCATATCTCCACGGTATATATGGAGGTATGTTGGCTACCTGGTCGAGGGTTAAGGGAACGGTTTGGTAAGAGTCTTGCCATTGTTCAGTGTATAGATCCTGCAAATGACCTGGGTCAAATTTAGTAGGACCTCCTTCAATACCCAAAGGTATTGGATGGCGGGGGTCCAAACTCTTTGATCCCCTCATAAGTTAAACTACTATTAAAACTTTAACCCAGCTACTTAGGACTGTATCCCTGCTGACTTAGACTACTTAGCTAAGGGTAACGTCGCCTTCAAAAGAGGGGCCTACCACATTATGCATTAATAACTTAATTAATTATCTTTCAATAATCCGACCCTTTAGGATTGTATCCTTGCTGACTCAAACTACTGGGTTGAGGGTAACGTCGCCTTCAAAAGAGGGGCCTACTACAATAACTAAGATAATCTCTTAAACAAGTGCAAAAGTGCGAAAATAATCAAAGGTTACACTAGCACACGAGCCGGATCCAAGTGATTCATCTTGTTTATCTGTTTTTATTTTTATTTTATTTTTAGCGTTTTAGATAGTTTTATTTTCTTAGTATAAAAATCTTTTCTAACATTTTGATTTGATTAGACGTTGAGGATAAACCGGTACTAAAAGCTCTTGTGTCCTTGGACGACCTCGGTATCTTACCAACACTATACTACGTCCACGATGGGTGCACTTGGCCATATGTGTGTTTAGTGTTAGTAAATATCGTGTTTTATAAATTTAAAACTTGGCTAAAAGTGTAAAAAGGGCTTAAAATATACATCTAAAATATATTACACCTAACACGCATCAAGTTTTTGGCGCCGTTGCCGGGGACACAAGAATTTTTAGAAAGTTAGGAATCAACGGCCTAATCATTTTTTTATTTTCTTTTTATTTTTTTTAGGATTTTCTTAATTTTTCAGCTTCTGCAGAACTCAGCACGGGCCGTGCCCCCTGAACACGCCCCGTGCCCAATCTTTGGAACTGGCAATCCTGTTTTAAGTCAGATAGTAAGCTGAACACGGGGCCGTGCCCACTCAACACGCCCCCGTGCCCAAGATTCAGTTACTGAAAACAGAACCATAAGATCCCGACGGTTGGAATATTCTGACACAAAAATGAGTGATAATGATTTTTTTTACTTTCGGCACTCTTATGGTACGTGGTGTCAATTATGTGGAGGCGGACATAAAGAATTAGAATGTTATTTTCTAAATTATAAGCCCCACTATATACACCCATCGTTTCCCTGTATCCTTAAGAGGGGCGAAAGTAAAAATAATCCTTATCTCTCCCTCGAAGGCGTCCAACCAGATATTTTAGGGGAAATGCTTCTTGATGAACTATTTCAACTAGAAGATCTGCTTCTTAATTGGTTAAAAGAACTTAGGATGGATTTCCTAAATTCATCTCAAGATAATGACCAAGAAGAAGTGTTGGGATCGCATTCAAACAACCTCGTTGCTCCCGAAAATACCTTCAATTCTAGCGAAGACTTGGACGATAGTCGTCCCTGTGCCGATTGTGCCGTGAAGGACTCTCCATCGACTTCGGTCGATGCATACATAGACTTGAGCGATTCGACATACACCTTCTTTAACGAGAGCCCGGAAAAGGGTTGGACTTGTCCACCTACATATAGCATAGGAATCACCCTCACCGACAACCTCTTGCGTTCTCGTCTTAGTCTAGAGCAATTAAGGTATCTTAGGCACTTTGGGGTTGTTCCATCCAGTAAGGAACCACCCGACACGGATAGGCTCCTTAAAAACATGCAAACTCTATAAGACAGCTTCCAGACACGGGGCCGTGTCCAGGTCAGCACACCCCCGTGTCCACCTAAAAGATTCCCTTCTGAGTTTGTCAGAATACATACAAAATGTGTCAGGATCTTAACTGCACACGGGGCCGTGTCCACCCAACACGGGGCCGTGTCTAACGCGCTGTCGTTTTCTATAAATGCAGCCAGATTCCTGCTCATTTTGACCACTTCAAAAGACAGAGATTCCTGGGATCTTCACTCATACTATCCTAGGTAAGTTCTAAAAGATGGTTCCCAAGAGCCATCTTGTCTTTTCCACTTTTGTTCATTGCCTTCTCTTTCAATTTTCAACCACCACCTCCATTAAAGCTTGGAAACTCCATGATTCCAACCTTTAGTGTGAAGTTTGTAAGGTTATCATCCAAGGAATCTTACTTAAAATAAGTTGCGCAACTTTGTTTTAAATTATCTGTGCTTAAAATTTGACTAAAAAACCATGAAAATAATTTAAAACTCCAAGATTCCTTAATTTAAAAACCTGCAGACGGATGGACACGGGGCCGTGCTCAGCGAGCACGGGGCCGTGTCCGAGGGACTGTTTCGTAAAAATTGAGCTCTTTTCGGTCTATTTCCCCATAAATGGCGAGCAGGACAAGCGGAACGTCTTCATCAAGAAATAACCGACAGGGGAGGAGATCGTCAACTGCGGAAGACTCTCTTGTAAACTATATTTACGCCCTAAGAGAGGCTATTGATGAAATGACGGGGGTGGAAGAAGTATTGGTCGACCGTATCAACCATCTAACAGTGGGGCTGGAAGGGTGTCTCCGAGAAGTAAACCTCTTGCACCAGAGGTTAAACCTTCTCGCCTCTCCTCCTTTGGTTCCTATAATAACCCAAAGGGCATGGAACGTGGTCCCCGAAGTCATCATACCCGCCGAGTGGTACACCATCCACCCGGAGCCTCCGAAAGAGATAGTGCAAGGGGTCCCCGTGGGCGTTCCCCCTCCTCCGCGAGATGTTGAGGAAAATGAAGCCGCCTTCTTCCTTCCAAGGAAGATAGAAGAATGGCTTTGACAACATCTAGGAAGATAACCCTCGGCCAAGAGTCTTACTACATCGGGAAACTATTCCCGAAATTTTCTCAACAAAGAAGTAGAACTCTTTATGATAACTTTTTGTACCACCTGACCTATCTAGTTAAGATTTTTCATTTTTTTTAATTTTCTAGGAACATTATGTATTTCCCTCTATGATTTTTAATGAAATGATGGTTTAAGGTTTGGATGGTGTTATAATAAATAAAACACACTCTGGATGGTGAAGGATAACAAGGGAAATGAGAAACATCGCCCCATGCACTAAAACAGAGCAATCCGACAACGATCTCTCCATTACAGTAGGCTCAGCACGGGCCGTGTTCACCCAACACGGCCCCGTGCTGCACAGTCTACAGCAAATCGCCCAGTTCAGGTAACTGGACACGGGGCCGTGTTCGCTGAACACGCCCCTGTGCCCAGGCTTCTGTTACTTTTCTTAAATTTTTGTCACTGGCACCTGAACACGGGGCCGTGCCCGGTCCCCACGGGGCCGTGTCCAGACTGCCAGTAACATAAAATTTTGCTTTTAACACCATTTTATACATTCAATCAACCTAAAAACTTATGTTTGGGACACATTGAGGACAATGTGTAATTTAAGTGTGTTGGGGGGGGGGGATGCTAAAACCTTGAATTTTGCAAGTCCTAATAACAAGCCTTACACAGAACTCTATTGGAACCGCTAGTAACCCCAAATTTTTTCCAAAAATTTTCATTTTTTTACTTGTCTAAGTTTAAGTTAGGAATTCAAGTCTTAACAAGGTTATATTTTTACAAGTTTACAACCGATAGCGTCGTGATAAAAAGAACCAACATAAGAAAATTATGAAAAGGCATGACAAACTTAGTTAAAATTTGATTATATATACTTGATCACATAAAAAACCCTTTTCCCACAAAAGTGAGTTTTGAGCCTTTAACGAGCATACAAATATATATCTTTACACTAAATGCTCATTTTTTGTTTCTTGTGTGAATAGCCGCTTGGTTCGTACGACTCTAGAACTTGCCACAACAATACATTCCCGGTCCTTACCAACTTAAACCCGAATAAGTAAATGATAGAGGCATTAGGACTAACTTTTTTTTTTCATTCTACACCATTATTTTTCATTTTTTTTATCACCTACCCAAAATCCCCCTAGTTAACCCCTTTGAGCCTAAACCTTTTCATTTCTTAACCCCAAAACAACCCTTTTTACCCACCTAAACCTTTTTTATTTTTTAACCCTTTTTTTTTAGTAACAACGTTCGGTTCTCTTATGACTTCCAAAAAAAAAATAATTATTATTTTATCTTGATGAAACCAAACAAACAAACAAGGTTTATCACAAATAACTTTGTTTGAACAATTCATCAAAATAAAATAAAAATATGAAAAAAAAAGAAAAAAATAAAAGTCTTTCAAACCGACGTTTATTACGCCTTTCACCCTTTTTACTAACCACTAACCCAACCACCCACCTTTAGCCCAAGCCTAACCCTTCACCCATAAATTCCTCTTGATATTTACAAAGGTATATAGTTAAAAAGGAGGAGGTTTGATTGCTTGGCAAGCTTATGGTAGGAGTAAGTTCCATGCCGCTCTCGGGTGATTCACTAAAAATACACCTTCGGCCGAGTGTTGAGTGATCCCCCGTGAGGTATGTGAACTTGTATATAAATAAGATTTTAAAAAGGTATGTTATGCCCTAATAAGTAATTTATATTAAGAAACGTTCTTAATAAATCATGCCGAATAGGATTGTAAAAAAATAAAAATAAAACCTCAATAAAGAATCTTGGAAATCCCGACACTCTATGACAAGCCCAAAAACCTTCTCTTCTACCCATTCCATTTGGGAGTGAATAAAGCCACATTATAAAGAGTTTTGCTTGAGGAGAAGCAAAGATTCAAGTGTGGGGGTATTTGATATGCACAAAATGCAACATATAAATTATATCAATTGTGGCATAAAACTAACCCTTTTTAGTACTAATGTTGGAAAAAGTGTGCTTTTGTCTTCCTTTTGTATTTTCAGGATTAAATGAGCTCAAATTAACAAAAGAAGCAAAAAGACAGCTAAATCTAACATAAATACAAGAAACGGAACAAAAGTGGAATGCCCGACCCCTCAACAGCATCTTCCCAAGCAAAACTAAGAAAACAGAAGACTGAACACGCCCCGTGCTCAGCGAGCACGGGGCCGTGCCCAAGTAGCAGCAGAAAAGACAAACCCTTAGAAGCTTCTACTGCCCACCACGGGGCCGTGCCCAGCGGACACGGGGGCGTGGTCAACTTTCTGCAGGCGCATTTATTGTAATTGCGAATTACAATTAATGAAGAGAGAGACGAGGATGGACACGGGGCCGTGCCCAAGTAGCAGCAGAAAAGACAAACCCTTAGAAGCTTCTACTGCCCACCACGGGGCCGTGCCCAGCGGACACGGGGGCGTGGTCAACATTCTGCAGGCGCATTTATTGTAATTGCGAATTACAATTAATGAAGAGAGAGACGAGGATGGACACGGGGCCGTGTCCAGCAGGCACGGGGCTGTGCCCGTGCTTCTGTTTAGCCTATAAATAGGAGTGTTTGGAGCCATTTCAACTCATCCCTTGGCACACCACCTCTCTCACACTTCACCCACCACCAACCACCACCATAACACCATCATCCACCACCATCATCCATTGTCTATCATAGAGTGTGTGAGTCGTCTCGGATCCAAGATTGATCGTAAGAGTTCTTGACAATCAAAGGCCATGTTTGTCTAAGTCTCTTACATCACTTGGTGAAGACAAGTGTTTAGTGTAATACTTTTTATTTTTAATCTTTTGCACTTTTTAATTGGTGTTGTATTAATGACTTTAATTACTAGTTTCTTATGTTGAAGGTGATTCTTCCTTGTCGTTTGTCCGTGGTGTCTTGGCATTATTTTACTGTCTATATAAAATAAAAGATTTTCATCATTCATATCTCCACGGTATATATGGAGGTATGTTGGCTACCTGGTCGGGGGTTAAGGGAACGGTTTGGTAAGAGTCTTGCCATTGTTCAGTGTATAGATCCTGCAAAGGACCTGGGTCAAATTTAGTAGGACCTCCTTCAATACATAAAGGTATTGGATGGCGGGGGTCCAAACTCTTTGATCCCCTCATAAGTTAAACTACTATTAAAATTTTAACCCAGCTACTTAGGACTGTATCCCTGCTGACTCAGACTACTTAGCTGAGGGTAACGTCGCCTTCAAAAGAGGGGCCTACCACATTATGCATTAATAACTTAATTAATTATCTTTCAATAATCCGACCCTTTAGGATTGTATACTTGCTGACTCAAACTACTGGGTTGAGGGTAACGTCGCCTTCAAAAGAGGGGCCTACTACAATAACTAAGATAATCTCTTAAACAAGTACAAAAGTGCGAAAATAATCAAAGGTTACACTAACACACGAGTCGGATCCAAGTGATTCATCTTGTCTATCTGTTTTTATTTTTATTTTATTTTCAGCATTTTAGATAGTTTTATTTTCTTAGTTTGAAAATCTTTTCTAACATTTTGATTTGATTAGACGTTGAGGATAAACCGATATAAAAAGCTCTTGTGTCCTTGGACGACCTCGGTATCTTACCAACACTATAGTACGTCCACGATGGGTGCACTTGCCCATATGTGTGTTTAGTGTTAGTAAATATCGTGTTTTATAAATTTAAAACTTGGCTAAAAGTGTAAAAAGGGCTTAAAATATACATCTAAAATATATTACACCTAACACGCATCAGGTTCGAGCCCAACAACGTAGAGTGTGGCCCATGAAACTCGTTACCCAGTAAGCGTGTCCAATAGATCAGCCCACCCACACCCGGGTAGTATTCGGCCCAACATAAACTTATCGTTTTCTCCTTGTTTGCGTAGTCCAGTTGCCATATGAGGCCCAATCCGAATTATGTATTATTATTTTAACTCTTGTAGCCCAATTACACCTCCCCAAGTCCAATGATTATTACCCCTCAATTGATTCCTAGTTTACTAAACAACCTCACGAAACCTTTTACATATAGCATATACATTTATTAATATGATCAGTTTATCAAACCTTCTTATCAAATATCGCTAATTGTCAATTAACATCCCAATAATTTGCGAGCCTGTTTTAGTTTTGCAACAACTCTATGCTACATCTTTAACCTCAAGCACTAACATACATAATAATATCATCGAATCATTACACAAAATTTATTATCCAACCCTACTGTTCATTCACGTGTTCATGACCCTACGGATTAAAACTCACATGTATAAACATCATCAAATACTTAACGGACGACAACTACTCATGACAGTCATGTTACATATATCATTCTCCAATACAGTATGTTGTTTCTCATATGATTTGCAACACCAATAGTTCACATATACACATGTAACACGCCAGAAAATATTGCAAGAACCATAGTAATCATACTAACCCGTATTAAGATGTAGAAAGGAAGTGTCAGGCCAAGAAGATGATTCCAGTCGAAGGGGGGTTTCGTCGACTTCAAGGGGTGATTAGGGTTTGAAGTTATGTGTATGCTAATATGTGAGACCATATATAGATTTCTTATATGTGCGTGTACTATTAACCCAACTATCCGACCCACTATCAATATAAATCGGCCTACTACTAAGTCTTAGTTGAGCTTATGTAGATAGGGCCTAACATGTGTGTGTAAATACGCTAGAATCCATAGCCGGCCCAAATACAATGCACCACTTCAGCTCTACCAAGCCTAAACATAATTTCGATGTATAATGTGCTCGGGTTGTCACATACAGTATAACGAACCAATAAGATTTTTATCAATTGAAAGGTGTCGGCCACTCATATCATTAAAATCAGAATTCATGTGACTAATTCGAAGGCCCATATGATGTGTCTTGAAAGAGCAACCCATGTGATCTGATTTGAGCGGCCCAATCATCTTAACAATGCTTTGACTTGCCCATGTGATGATCTGAGAAACAGTCAATTGAATTAAATTGTGATTTCAAATTGGCGGCACAAAATTATTGATTGCATATGATTTAAAGTCATTTGTTCAGCAGTACATCACGTGAAAGATACTATCATCATTATCAATAACATCAGTCCATTAAATGTTTGCATAAGAATATTGTTGTCACATTTAGTATGTGCTAATTTAATTTTTTTTAAGTGTTAGGATCTGTTCTTATGGGTTGTAGGATAAATATGGTTTGTACTGGAACCAACCCCCACATTAATAAACCCATTCCCACAAAAAGTGAGTTTTGAGCCTTTATTGAGCATACAAATACACATCTTTAAACTAAATGCTCATTTTTCGTTTCTGGTATGAATAGTCGCTTGGTTTCTTACGACTCTAGAACTTGCCATGACGATACATACCCGGTGTTTATCAACTTAAACCCAAGTAAGTAAATGATGGAGGCATTAGGACTAACCCTTTTTTCTTTTCAACACCATTATTTTTCATTTTTTTACCACCTACCCAAGATCCCCCTAGTTAACCCCTTTGAGCTTAAACATTTTCATTTCTAAACCCACAAATCAAACACCCTTTACCCACCAAAAAAATCCCTTTTTATTTTAAACCCTTTGTTTTAGTAAAAAGCTCGCTCTTCATGTGACATTCCTTATAAAAAAATGAAGTCTAGCAATAAACAAACAAGTTCCTCAAAGAAACTTGGTTTGAAAATGTTTTGTTTGAATAAAAGTCACAAAAACAAAAAGTTTTACCACGACCGACGCTTTTTACGCTTTTAGCCCTTTTCTACTAACCACTAAACTAAAAACACCTACCTTTAACCCAAGCCTAACCCTTCCCTAAGTCCTCTTGATATTTGCAAAGATTTATAGTTAAAAAGGAGGAGGATTGATTGCTTGACAAGCATATGGCAGAAGTAAGTTCCATGCCGGTCTCGAGTGTTTCACAAAAATACATCTTCGGCCGAGTGTTGAGTGATCTCCCGTGAGGTATGTGAACTTGTATATAAATGGAATTTTAAAGAGGCATGTTATGCCCAAACAAGTAATTTCTCTTATGAAACGTTCTAAATAAATCATAACGAATAGGTTTGTAAATAACCTAAAAATAAAGCCTAATAAAGATCTTGGAATCCCGACACTCAAAACAAGCCCAAAACTTCTCTTCTACCCATTCCATTTGGGTGTGTAAGCCACATTATAAAGAGTTTTGCTTGAGGACAAGCAAAGATTCAAGTGTGGGGGTATCTGATGTATGTAAAATGCAACATATAAATTACATCAAATAAGGCATAAAACTAAACCTTTTTAGTACTAATGTCGGAAAAAGTGTGCTTTTGTCTTCTTTTTGTATTTTCAGGATTAAATGAGCGTAAATGAACAAAAGGAACAAAAATGCAGCCTAATCTAATATAAATACAAGAGAAGGAATAAACGTGGCATGCCCGACCCCTCGACAGCATCTTCCCAAGCAAAAACAAGAGAGCAGAAGGCTGAACACGGCCCCGTGCCCAGCGGACACGGGGGCGTGGTCAAGTGTCTGCAGAAAAGACGAAGTTGTAGAAGCTTCTATTTCCCGACACGGGGGCGTGCCCAGCTCAACACAGCCGTGGTCAACACTAAGATTCGCAGAATCCAAGCAAATCTTGATAGTACAGATACGCTTCTACACACGGGGCCGTGCCTAGCGGACACGGGGGCGTGTGGAGCTAATACAGACAAACTACAATTAAGGAAGAAATAGAAACTGGATGGACACGGGGCCATGCCCAATGAACACGAGGCTGTGTCCGGGCTTCTGTGCAGGCTATAAATAGAGGTGCTTGGTTCACTTCAAAGGCATCCCTTGGCAAACCACCTCTCTCCCACTTCACCCACACTCCACCACCACTACAACCCACATCCACCACCATCATCCATCTTAGAGTGTGTGTAGTAGTCTCGGGATCCAAGATTGATAGTAAGAGTTCTTGACAATCAAAGGTCATGTTTGCCTAAGTCTCTTACATCACTTGGTGAAGATAAGTATTTAGTGTAATACTTTTATTTTTTAATCTTTTCGCACTTTTTATTTGGTTTTGTAGTAATGACTTTAATAACTAGTTTCTTATGTTGAAGGTGAAACTTCCTTATCATTTGTCCGTGGTGTCTTGGCATTATTTTACTGTCTATATAAAATAAAAGATTTACACCATTCATATCTCTACAGTCTGTATAGAGATATGTTGGCTACCTGGTCAGGGGTTAAGGGAATGGTTTGGTAAGGTTCTTGCCTTGTTTAGTGTATAGATCCTACAAGGACCTGGGTCAAGCTTACTAGGACCTCCTTCAATACCCACTGGTATTGGATGGCGGGAGTGCGAATGGCTTGATCCCCTCATATGTAAACTACTATTAATACATTAACCCAGCTACTTGGGATTGTATCCCTGCTGACTCAAACCACTTAGCCGAGGGTAACGTCACCTTCAAAAGAGGGCCTACCACATTACGCATTAATAACTTAATTAATTATCTTTCAATAATCCAACCCTTTAGGATTGTATCCTTGCTGACTCAAACTACTGGGTTGAGGGTAACGTCACTTTCAAAAGAGTAGCCTACTTCTATAACTAAGATAATATCTTAAAAAGTGCAAAAGTGAGGAAATCATCAAAGGTTATACTAAAGGCGAGTCGGATCCAAGTGATTCATCTTGTCTATCTGTTTTTATTTTATTTTTATTTTCAGCATTTTTAGTTTTTATTTTCATGTTTAAACCTTTTTCTAAATTTTTGATTTGACTAGACGTTGAGGATAAACCGGTACTAAAAGCTCTCGTGTCCTTGGACGACCTCGGTATCTTACCAACGCTATACTACGCTCACGATGGGTGCACTTGCCCATATGTGTGTTTAGTGTTAGTAGAATATCGTGTTTTATAAATTTAAAACTTGACTAAAGTGGTAAAAAGGGCTAAAATATACATAAAAATATATTCACACCAACACACATCAGTGACCATTATCCTTGTGGTAGTCACAATACTGATTCGGATCTTGACCCCTCTTGTTCTTCATTGGCGAAGGGGTTTTAAACTGATAGTCTTCTGTGCTGAGCACCTCCGCCGGAGTTTTTGTTAGGGGGGTCCACTGTCGCTCTCTATTCTCTTGCTTAGTTTCCCTTTGTGCTGCGAGCTTGTTTATGGTTGCTCGCGCATCTTCAGATGAGTATGTTCTAGAGGTTGAGTCCCTCCAATTCTTTTTGAACTTTTTTCCGCCGCTCCCGCTCATATCTTGTGGACGATTGTGTGGTGGCGGTGGTCTGTTGGTGCTGGGGTTTCGTTCTGTTTGTGCGTAGACCTTTGCAACAACCATTAGTTTCTCCCAGCTCTTGGGTAATCCTTCCGTCCCGGACAAAACCTTGATCATGTCATCACAGCGTACTGCATACTTGAACTGTGCTCGAATCAAGTGTTCATGGACATCTCCGATCTCTAACACCCCCTTCTTGTAGCGTGTGATAAAGTCTTCCAGGCTCTCGTCATCACGCCTCCAAATGTTCATCACATCGGCAGTGTCCCTGATAGATCCCCGCTGTTGGCTAAAGTGCACTAGGAATTTTTCTCTTAAATCTACCCACGATGTTATCTTCCCAACCGGTAGGTTATCGAACCACATTCGCCCAGCGTCTGTCAGTGTTTGGATGAATAGGTGGCACCACATTGGCAAGGTCCAACCTCCTACCAGGCCTGCACTGGTGAAAACCCGAAGGTGATTGTCCGGATCCGTCATGCCATTAAATTTTCCGACATTCGATGGTAGTTTCACTTTTTCCAAGGGAGCTAAGGCGATCTCACTGATGAACTTCGAATTCTCCGCTGCCTCTGCTGGGTGGTAAATTAAGTTGTAATCGTGCTCTGCATCCGGGTTATAAACCACGCGACGTTTATCATTTTTATGGTCCCGTTGCAGCCGGCTAAACACACTCGTGTTATCTCCCTCCTGGTATGTTCTTTCATATTCGGGTAGGAACGCGGGCGCAACCGAGAATGGATCGATTGCCTTCGATGGGAATGAGATTCATCATGATACTCTCTTTGTCGATTCTCGGAATGAGTAGACTCATACCTTGTAGGAGATCTGGAGTAAACTTCTGTGTCTTCCACATGAACTTGTGATGGTGCTTCATGTGTGAAGCTCGAGGTGCAGATTGTGCTCGTGCACGAGATGCAGGTCTTCGTGACTTAGTGGGAGGAGCAACCTGTGCACAAATTTGTGCGTATACAGCATTTATTGCACCCTGGGATCTGACATACCACGAGATAGGAGTTTCACCGGGAGGTAAAATTGAGCTTATCGAAATCTCGGGTTGTACTCCTAGAGTAACAGGGTCATTCGGATGATTATCGTTGTACTGGACTGATGTGTGTAAAATGCAACATATAAATCACATCAATTAAGGCATAAAACTAACCCTTTTTTAAGTACTAATGTTGGAAAAATAGTGTTTTTGTCTTCCTTTTGCATTTTCAGGATTAAATGAGCTCAAAATCACAAAAGAAGCAAAAAGACAACTAATTCTAGCATAAATACAAGAAAAGGAATAAAAGTAGACTGCCCGGACCCTCAACGGCACCTCCCAAAGCAAAGGAGAAGAAACAGAGTCTGAACACGCCCCGTGTCCAGCGAACACGGGGGCGTGCCCAGGAAGCAGCAGAAAAGACAAACCAGTAGAAGCTTCCATTGCCCACCACGGGGCCGTGTCCAGCGGGCACGGGGGCGTGGTGAAAGTACAGCAGGCGCATTAATTGTAATTCGCAATTACAATTAATGAAGTGAGAGAATGTCAGACGGGCACGGGGCCGTGTCCAGCGGACACGGGGCCGTGTCCAGCCTTCTGTTCAGCCTATAAATAGAGGAGCTTGGCTTCATTCTCTCTCATCCCTTGGCACACCACCTCTCTCACACTTCATCCACCACCCACCACCACCATAACACCATCATCCACCATCATCCATTGTCCATCGTAGAGTGTGTGAGTCGTCTCGGGATCCAAGATTGATCGTAAGAGTTCTTGACAATCAAGGCCATGTTTGCCTAAGTCTCTTACATCACTTGGTGAAGACAAGTGTTTAGTATAATACTTTTTATTTTTAATCTTTTGCACTTTTTATTTGGTTTTGTATTAATGGCTTTAATAACTAGTTACTTATGTTGAAGGTGATCTTTCCTTATCGTTTGTCCGTGGTGTCTTGGCATTATTTTACTGTCTATATAAAATAAAAGATTTTCACCATTCATATCTCCACGGTCTATATGGAGGTATGTTGGCTACCTGGTCGGGGGTTAAGGGAACGGTTTGGTAAGGGTCTTGCCCTTGTTCAGCGTTTAGAGGTCCTCCTTGGGACCTGGGTCAAATTTAGTAGGATCTCCTTCAATGCCCATAGGTATTGGATGGCGGGGATCCAAACTCTTTGACCCCCTCATAAGTTAACTACTATTAATACTATAACCCGGCTATTTAGGACTGTATCCCTGCTGACTCAGACTACTTAGCCGAGGGTAACGTCACCGCCAAAAGCGGGGCCTACCACAATTTGCATTAATAACTTAATTCATTATCTTTCAATAATCCGACCCTTTAGGATTGTATCCTTGCTGACTCAAACTACTGGGTTGAGGGTAACGTCGCCTTCAAAAGAGGGGCCTACTACAATAACTAAGATAATCTCTTAAACAAGTGCAAAAGTGCGAAAATAATCAAAGGTTATACTAATACACGTGTCGGATCCAAGTGATTCATCTTGTCTATCTGTTTTTATTTTATTTTTATTTTCAGCATTTAGTTAGTTTTTATTTTTCTTAGTTTAAAAAATTTTTCTAACCTTTTTGATTTGATTAGACGTTGAGGATAAACCGGTACTAAAAGCTCTTGTGTCCTTGGACGACCTCGGTATCTTACCAACACTATACTACGTCCACGATGGGTGCACTTGCCCATATCTGTGTTTAGTGTTAGTAAATATCGTGTTTTATAAATTTAAAACTTGGCTAAAAGTGTAAAAAGGGCTTAAATATACATCTAAAATATAACACACTTCACGCACATCAAGTTTTTGGCGCCGTTGCCGGGGACACAAGGATTTTAAGAAAGCTTAAAATCGACGGCCTAATCAGTTTTTCAAAACTTTTTTAAAACGCGCGCATTTTTTTCAGCATTTTAGTTTAGTTTTGCATTTACAGTAGCCTGAACACGGGGCCGTGCTCGCTGAACACGCCCCCGTGCTGCATATTTTTAGTTAGATACCCAGATACAGAGTCTGAACACGGGGCCGTGCTCACTGAACACGCCCCCGTGCTCAACGTGACCAGTAAATTTAATTAAAACGCCCAGATACAGACCCTGAACACGGGGCCGTGTTCACTCAACACGGGGCCGTGTCCAGCTTCTGTTTCCGTCTTATTTTTGTTTTCTGGTCCCGAGACTCAGTTGTGGTCTGTTGAGTGATTCTTATGGATCAATACTCAAGAGGTTACAACTACACCTATGATGAGGATGATTATAGGGGTAATTATTGCACTAATTGTCGTAACGCACGCTCGGTTCAATATAATAACTCATATCAACCATCCAATTCGTACAACCATTATGAGGAGCCCAGGTACGAGCCATCAACTTCATACACATCCTATGAAGACCAAAGGTATGAACCTACTCCCTCATACTCATATTTTGATGAACCAAGGTATGAGCCTTCATACTCATACTTTGAAGATTCAACATATGAGCCACCACCTTCATACTCTTATTATGAGGAACCATGGCGTGAACAACCCACCTCATATGAGTACTATGAAGAACAAAGTTTCGACCCTTATCCATCATATACTTACAATGAAGAACAATGGTGTGAACCATCTACTTCATATGAGTATTATGAGGAACCAAGGATCGAACAACCGGATTCAAGCTTTGAGGATCCAAATTCTTTTTCTCTCACCGAAGTAACTAATAGGATATTGGAACAACTTAAAACTATCGAACGTTATATAAAAGAATCTCGCGCAAGGGAAGAGGAATCCCGCGCAAGAGAAGAGCTAAAAAATGATAATAACGTAGAGATAGTTGAAAGTATAAAAATGGAAGAACAAGAAAGTGAAAAACCGACACATGAGTTAAACAATGAAAATGGTGAGTCCGATAATGTTAAAATTCAAGAAGAGTCTAATTTTGAAGAAATTAACCTCTTGTCACCTACTTTCGAAAATCATTGTTTAATAACCCCTCATGCTAAGTTTTTAAAAGAGTTAAACACTAGTGCTAAAATCAAAGACTTAGTAAGTGTTAAGTTAACTAATGATCAAACCTCGCTAATAAAAGAAGATCCTTTTGAAATTAACATTACACCGGTTCCATGTTTCTTTCAAAATTCATTTATTAGCAATATCACCATCGATAAAGATCTTTGTGTTAACATAATGCCTAACTACATTTTTGAAAAATTAAGTGTTAGTGATTTTACTCCACTTCAAATACCCATTTTTCTATCCAATCGGAAAGTAATAAAATCAATCGGTGTAGTTGAAGATGTTTTGGTTCAAACAAATCAAATGGTAATCTCAACCGACTTCGTCATCCTAGATGACGCCCCCTTAGTCTTGGGAAAACCTTTTGTACAAACTCATAGAGCTTTGAAAAACCGGAAATTCAACAATCTACCTCTTCAATTAGGGGCATTCAAAAGGAGCATAGATCTTGAGCGCTCAATGAAATATCCTTTTGGCAACAATGACCCCCTAATTGAAGATGAAGCTGAACCACCCGATACAACCAACGAAGAGGACCACTTTGTCGAGGAAGAGATAGCCATAGAACAAACCTTTAAGGTTCTTGATCTAGATGAGCCACAAAATAAGGTGTCTTCTAAAGACCCACCCATTGAGCTCAAAGAACTTCCTAAAGGTTTGGAATATGCTTTTCTAGGCAAAGAAGGTAGTTTACCCGTAATTATTTCATCTAAATTAAGTAATATAGAAAAAGAGAAATTAGTTAAACTACTTAAAAAACACAAAAACGCGATCGCTTGGAAGCTTGTAGATATTAAAGGAATAAGCCCTTCCATGTGCAGGCACAAAATTTTAATGAATGATGACTACAAAACGGTAATTCAACCACAACGAAGAGTGAACCCCAATGTTCAAGAAGTGGTTAAGAATGAAGTCATCAAACTACTCGACGCCGGACTAATCTAACCTATCTCCGATAGCCCATGGGTAAGTCCCGTTCAAGTAGTCCCAAAGAAAGGAGGTATGACGGTAATAACTAACGAGAAAAATGAATTAATACCAACGAGAACCGTCACAGGATGGAGAGTCTGTATAGATTATAGGCGATTAAATGAAGCGACTAGGAAAGACCACTTTCCTTTGCCCTTCATTGATCAAATGTTAGAAAGATTATCCGGTCATAAATTTTATTGTTTCTTAGATGGTTTTTCAGGTTACTTTCAAATACCGATAGCACCAGAAGACCAAGAGAAAACAACTTTCACATGTCCCTACGGAACTTTTGCATATCGACGCATGCCATTCGGTCTATGTAATGCGCCTGCAACATTCCAACGTTGTATGGTCGCCATTTTCCATGATATGATCGAAAAGACAATGGAAGTCTTCATGGATGACTTTTCCATCTTTGGAGACTCATATGACCAATGCCTCGATAATCTTGAACGAATGCTACCCCGATGTGAGGAAACTAACCTCGCCCTTAACTGGGAAAAATGCCATTTCATGGTAACAGAGGGAATAGTACTCGGTCACAAAATCTCAAGCGAAGGAATGGAAGTTGATCGAGCAAAAATAGAGACTATTTCTCGATTACCTCCTCCATCCTCCGTGCGAGCAATCAGAAGTTTCCTAGGACATGCCGGATTCTATAGAAGGTTTATCAAAGACTTTTCAAAAATTTCAAGACCTCTAACAAAATTACTTGAAAAAGATGCACCCTTCATCTTTGACAAGGAATGCAATCAAGCATTTCTAACCCTCAAGGAAATGCTAGTCAATGCACCTATCATGATAGCGCCAGATTGGAAATTTCCTTTCGAAATCATGTGTGATGCAAGTGACTTTGCTGTGGGAGCAGTCTTGGGACAAAGGAAAGAAAAGCATTTCCACCCAATTTATTATGCTAGTAAAACTCTTAATGACGCACAAGAAAATTATACAACTACAGAAAAAGAATTACTGGCAGTGGTATTTGCTTTTGATAAATTTCGTTCTTATCTTGTTCTTTCTAAAACAGTAGTCTATACAGACCATGTAGCCATCAGGTACCTCTTCAAGAAGCAAGACGCAAAACCCCGTTTGATCAGATGGATTCTACTCCTCCAAGAATTCGACATCGAAATCAAGGACAAAAGAGGAGCAGAAAACACTGCTGCAGATCATCTCTCGCGCTTAGAAGACCCAGCTTTGGAGACAACCAGAGACGAGCAAATCAACGAGAAATTTCCCACGGAATCCTTGGAAATGATGGAAAGTAGACAAGAACCATGGTATGCCGACTACGCTAAATTCTTAGCTAGCGGTATAGTCACCAAAGGATGGCCACATCATCAAAGAAAGAAATTCTTTGCTGATGTAAAGCATTACTTTTGGGAAGACCCCTATCTTTTCAAAATGTGTGCCGACCAGCTCATCCGAAGGTGTGTCCATGGTAATGAAGCACGAAGAATTCTCCGTCATTGTCATGAAGGTCCATACGGAGGACATCATGGTGCCACAAGTACCGCACGAAAGGTATTTGATTCGGGATTTTACTGGCCGACCATTTACAAGGATGCACAAAACCTGGTGAAGACATGTGATGCCTGCCAGAGATCAGGTAATATTTCTTCCAAAAACGAAATGCCTCAAAATGGCATTCTCGTCTGTGAAATCTTTGATGTGTGGGGACTCGATTTCATGGGACCTTTCCCACCTTCAAAGGGAAACAAATATATACATGTGGCAGTCGATTACTTGTCTAAATGGGCGGAGGCCGAGGCTCTTCCAACAAATGATGGAAGAGTAGTGGTAAAATTTCTGAAAAAGTTGTTCTCTCGTTTCGGGACACCAAAGGCTTTAATAAGTGATAGAGGTACCCATTTTTGCAATCATCAACTCGAAAAAATATTAACAAGGTATGGGGTCTATCACCGGGTCTCAACAGCATATCACCCTCAAACAAATGGGCAAGCCGAAGTGACTAATCGAGGTTTAAAACGAATACTTGAAAAAACCGTAGGAATAAATAAAAAAGAATGGGCCGACAAATTAGACGACGCTTTATGGGCTTTTCGAACTGCTTATAAAACCACTATAGGCACAACCCCATATAAACTCGTCTATGGAAAAAGTTGTCACTTGCCAGTAGAAATAGCTCACAAGGCCTACTGGGCAATAAAAAACGTAAACTTAGATTTAGAAATTGCCGGTAAAAATCGATTTTGTCAAATAAATGAATTAGACGAGCTAAGGAATTATGCATATTCTAACTCCGAAATTTATAAAGAAAGAATGAAAAATTTACATGATAAATATATTAAATCTAATGAATTTCGGGTTGGAGATCAAGTTCTATTGTTTAATTCACGACTTCGGTTATTTCCTGGTAAGCTAAAATCTAGGTGGTCAGGACCTTTTTCTGTCACCCATGTTTTTCCACACGGTGCAGTAGAGATTAAAACTCGAAATGGGACACCATTTAAAGTCAATGGCCAACGGTTGAAACTCTACCGAGGATCCATTGAGGATGAGGATGAGGAGATCTCACTTCAAACGGTTAACGAATAAACTCATACCAGACATGTTACAGGTAAGTGTACGTTTAAAAGCCGGTAAATCTTCTAACCATTTTTCGGAAATAAGGGGCATGCACACGAGCACTTATAAAAAAAAATTTTTAAAAACTTTGCCCGGCACGGGGCCGTGTCCGCTGGACACGGGGCCGTGTCGAGGCGACTGTCGGGATAAAACCCTCTTTTCCTATCAGTTACACCATTCCACACGCCCCGTTTAGCCGAAAACTCTCTGGTTTGAGGCGATTTTCTGCAGTTTTTCAACGTCACCACCGAATCTAACAACGTCAAGGTATGATTCTATCCTTCTTAGTAGTTAGATTAGTTACTTGCATGTAGTTAAAACATCAAAAATTGGGGAAAAATCTAGGGTTCTTCATGTTCATCCGGATCGAACTCAAAATTTTTGATGAAATTTGTTAGTAGTAGTTTAGATTAGAGTAGTAGAAAGTAAATAGACAAATATTGTTGACAGATTCGTTCGATTTCCAACAAAAAAAAACCAAACCCTTGTTCTTGAACCGAAAAACACGAAATTGAAAGGGTAAACGGTTTGTTTTGGGAAAAATGACACTTAGGGTTTCATTTTCGGGGGAAACCGCTACTATTGGGCTAAAAATTTTCAGGTTTTCGAAACCGGGACGAAAAATGGAATTTTTGGGTTACAGACGCCTGGACACGGGGCCGTGTCCGCTGAACACGGGGCCGTGTCCAGCCCACTGTTTGCAGTTTCACTCTGATTTTCCTTGTTTCGTACTAACTTTTGATGTATTCTTTTCAGATGTCGAAATTCACAAGGTTCAACGCAAATGAACTAGACGCTAGGGCACGGTACGAGGTTCTACAAACAAGACCGGAAGAGTACCTAAGGCGGGCGTGTACTGATTTGCTAACCAAGGTGAATCAACTTGACCGCTTCAATAACATTGTGAGGGGTCCACTGCATGTCGCATTGACCACCCGACTACGGTCGGTACATCAATGCACGATGGAGTTCTACAGCACCTTCATTTTCAACTCGAGGACGAACCGTTTGACCATGAGGCGGTCGAATTTCGATGTGGAGGGACCACGTTTAGAACCTCCATGGCACAGTTTGGAGCCATCATTGGGCTATATAGTGAAGAGGAAGCGGGGAATGAAGAGAATACTGGGGGATTACGAGACTTGGATGCAACTGAACGCCAAGCCGCATGGGCTCAAATAGGTAAAGGGATCTACAACCCGAGCAGCACCAAAAGTACCAAACTGAGGGACCCGCTATACCGATACATCCACAGGCTCCTATCGTACTCGCTGAACCAATGCCACAACAGTAGTGGCGTTGTTGGGTTGAAAGACTTGGTTGTCCTTCACTGCATCCACAACCAAAAGCCTCTAGATGTTCCGTACCTCCTACTGCGAAACATGCACCTAAACCGCCTTGCTCATGCTCCTACACCGATCTTCTTTGGAGGATGGGTGTACCGTCTTTTCAAGCACTTCACGAATATCCCAAGGTCCTTCGAAAGGAGTCCATGGTCGGGACGGGTCGATTATCACATTTGCCGATCCATGAACTTGCTTTATGAAGCGGAGGACGGGACGGTGAGCTTTCAGAGGACGCAAGACTATGCATGGAACCTGCAAGAGGCTCTAGTTCTTCATGCACCACATCCCCATTTTCAGTACCCATCCCAAGGCGATCCGGGTCAATCCTCCTCTCAAGGAGGCGGTTTTGCTAACTTTCAAAGTTTACATGATCTTTTGCAGGAAAACCTTATGTGCACCAGGAACACCTACAATCTCGCCAACAACACATACCACCGGGTTGGAGCTATCGAGCGCAACGTTAACGATATACAAGATGATATCGGTAGCATCCGGGAGTACATGGCGAGGCATGGGGGTGGAGGTGATGGTAGTGATGAAGACATGGAGTAGGAGGCTTGAAGGAACAAGGGGCTAGTTGGTGATGAGCCCACAGGTTTAAGTGCCCTTCTATCTATCAAACAATTCATGGCCTGCGTGCCATTTGTCGAACAATTTACTTTCTCTAACTGCTTTTTATCTTTGTTTTATTTTTACTTTATGTTTGGATGATGCTTGACGATGGTAATTTAGGATGGTTTGTGCTTGTTTGGTTGGTATTTAGTGTTTAAACAGGTGCAATGCGAGGGTTAGAGTGCTAAACATTAGCACTTGCAGCCCTATGATGGAGAAACCGGGAGACAAAACCTATTTTTCAGGCTAACAGACTGTCCACACGGGGACGTGTCCAGCCGACACGCCCCCGTGTTCATCTCCCAGATCTCCTGTTTGGCTACTGACCTGCAATTTTTTGCCAGACACGAGGCCGTGTCCAGCCGACACGCCACCGTGTTCACCTTCTGTAAGTTTTCGTTACTGGCAGTTCACCACGGGGCCGTGTCCAATGGACACGGGGCCGTGTCCAGACTGCCAGTGACATAAACCTTTGTTTTTTTAACCCACTTTTACACATTCTAATCAACCAAAAACTTTATTTTTGGACACATTGAGGACAATGTGTAATTTAAGTGTGGGGGGATGCTAACACCTTGAAATTTTGCAAAATCCTAAACACAAGCCTTACACAAAACTCTATTGGAACCGCTAAACACCCCAAATTTTTTCAAAAACTTTTTCATTTTTTTATTTACTTGTCTTAGTTTAAGTTGGGAATAATAAGTTCTAAAAAGGTTATATTTTTACAAGTTTACAACCGATAGCGTCATAATAAAAAGAACCAACACAAGAAAATTATGAAACGGCATGACAAGCTTAGTTAAAAATTCAATTATATATACTTGATCACATTAAAAACCCATTCCCACAAAAGTGAGTTTTGAGCCTTTATTGAGCATAAAAATACACATATTTAGATTAAATGCTCATTTTTCGTTTCTTGTGTGAATAGCCGTTCGGTTCTTACAAATCTAGAACTTGCCACGACGATACATTCCCGGTCCTTACCAACTTAAACCCAAGTAAGTAAATGATGGAGGCATTAAGACTAACCATTTTTCTTTCAAAACCATTATTTTTCATTTTTTTTACCTACCCAAAATCCCCCTAGATAGCCCCTTTGAGCCTAAACCTTTCATTTCATTACCCCAAAACCCTTTTTACCCACCAAAAAAAAAAAAAAACCTTTTTATCTTTCACCCTTTATTTTAGTAACAAGCTCGCTTTTTCGTAAACTCACCTTTTTATGTGACGATCAAAAAAAAAAAAAAATTTATGATGAAGTCAAAAACAAACAAAAGCTATATAAAAGCTTGTTTGGAGAAATACTTCAAAAATAAAAAGTCACTAAAAACAAGGTATTTCACGAAAACCGACGCTTGTTACGACTTTCGCCCTTTTTACTAACCACTAACCAACCACCCACCTTTAACCCAAGCCTAACCCTTCACCCCAAAAAGTCCTCTTGATATTTACAAAGGTAAAAAGTTAAAAAGGAGGAGGATTGATTGCTTGGCAAGCCTATGGAAGGCGTAAGTTCCATGCCGCTCTCGAGTGATTCACTAAAAATATACACCTTCGGCTGAGTGTTGAGTGATCTCCCGTGAGGTATGTGAACTTGTATATAAATGGAATTTTAATAAGGCATGCTATGCCCAAATAAGTAATTTATCTTATGAAACGTTCAAAATAAATCATAACGAATAGGATTGTAAATAAATAAAAATAAAACCTATAAAAACCTTGGATTCCCGACACTCTAGGACAAGCTAAAAAACTTCTCTTCTACCTATTCCATTTGGGAGTGTAAGCCACATTTAAAGAGTTTTGCTTGAGGACAAGCAAAAGTTCAAGTGTGGGGGTATTTGATGTGTGTAAAATGCAACATATAAATCACATCAATTAAGGCATAAAACTAACCCTTTTTTAAGTACTAATGTTGGAAAAATAGTGTTTTTGTCTTCCTTTTGCATTTTCAGGATTAAATGAGCTCAAAATCACAAAAGAAGCAAAAAGACAACTAATTCTAGCATAAGTACAAGAAAAGGAATAAAAGTAGACTGCCCGGACCCTCAACGGCACCTCCCAAAGCAAAGGAGAAGAAACAGAGTCTGAACACGCCCCGTATCCAGCGAACACGGGGGCGTGCCCAGGAAGCAGCAGAAAAGACAAACCAGTAGAAGCTTCCATTGCCCACCACGGGGCCGTGTCCAGCGGGCACGGGGGCATGGTGAAAGTACAGCAGGCGCATTAATTGTAATTCGTAATTACAATTAATGAAGTAAGAGAATGTCAGACGGGCACGGGGCCGTGTCCAGCGGTCACGGGGCCGTGTCCAGCCTTCTGTTCAGCCTATAAATAGAGGAGCTTGGCTTCATTCTCTCTCATCCCTTGGCACACCACCTCTCTCACACTTCATCCACCACCCACCACCACCATAACACCATCATCCACCACCACCATCCATTGTCCATCGTAGAGTGTGTGAGTCGTCTCGGGATCCAAGATTGATCGTAAGAGTTCTTGACAATCAAGGCCATGTTTGCCTAAGTCTCTTACATCACTTGGTGAAGACAAGTGTTTAGTATAATACTTTTTATTTTTAATCTTTTGCACTTTTTATTTGGTTTTGTATTAGTGACTTTAATAACTAGTTACTTATGTTGAAGGTGATCTTTCCTTATCGTTTGTCCGTGGTGTCTTGGCATTATTTTACTGTCTATATAAAATAAAAGATTTTCACCATTCATATCTCCACGGTCTATATGGAGGTATGTTGGCTACCTGGTCGGGGGTTAAGGGAACGGTTTGGTAAGGGTCTTGCCCTTGTTCAGCGTTTAGAGGTCCTGCTTGGGACCTGGGTCAAATTTAGTAGGATCTCCTTCAATGCCCATAGGTATTGGATGGCGGGGATCCAAACTCTTTGACCCCCTCATAAGTTAACTACTATTAATACTATAACCCGGCTATTTAGGACTGTATCCCTGCTGACTCAAACTACTTAGCCGAGGGTAACGTCACCGCCAAAAGCGGGGCCTACCACAATTTGCATTAATAACTTAATTCATTATCTTTCAATAATCCGACCCTTTAGGATTGTATCCTTGCTGAGTCAAACTACTGGGTTGAGGGTAACGTCGCCTTCAAAAGAGGGGCCTACTACAATAACTAAGATAATCTCTTATACAAGTGCAAAAGTGCGAAAATAATCAAAGGTTATACTAATACACGTGTCGGATCCAAGTGATTCATCTTGTCTATCTGTTTTTATTTTATTTTTATTTTCAGCATTTAGTTAGTTTTTATTTTTCTTAGTTTAAAACATTTTTCTAACCTTTTGGATTTGATTAGACGTTGAGGATAAACCGGTACTAAAAGCTCTTGTGTCCTTGGACGACCTCGGTATCTTACCAACACTATACTACGTCCACGATGGGTGCACTTGCCCATATGTGTGTTTAGTGTTAGTAAATATCGTGTTTCATAAATTTAAAACTTGGCTAAAAGTGTAAAAAGGGCTTAAATATACATCTAAAATATAACACACTTCACGCACATCATGGACTTCGTTATCATCCGAAGCCTCATCCAGAATCCCGTCGACTTGGGTATTGTGTGCGAAATTTTGCCGAGGGCCGGATTGACGGTTTGTCGGAGTTTTTTCCATTGAAAAACGGAGATGAAAAAGTAAATCAAAACAAGAAGATATGAATAAAAACTGAGAAATCGGTGGGCGCCAATGAAGAAACACTGGTTTAATCGACCGGAATCAATTGAACCAGGGGGTTTGAATCTGCATAAAAGGGTTAGGTCTTCTCGTTTTGATTCGGGGGTGATTGATCTCCTTCTTCGAAAAACAACTGCAAAACAAACAGCCGTTAGACTCGCCACGGGGAGAATGGGGGTTCTCTCCGTGACCACCCTCCGGCGTGAGAATAAGTACAGGGTTTGATGAAGAAGAAGAAGTAATAGTAAAGTGAAGTGAATGTAACTTGAAGAATGATACCTGAATTATTCTTTATTTATAGCCAAAGTTTGGGCGGGAAAGTTTGTTGATGGAAAACTTAACAGAAAGTACTTTTCCGTAAGCGGTTATTTCTCCTTCTGTTAATCACTAATGAGTGTGTATGCACACGGATCGTGGTCACGATCAACGGCTGGGATGATGCCATGTGGAAAGTGGGTAAGAGTGGATCTTCCTTCAATTCGGTGCCATCATCGTGACTTTGAGGGAGCCTGGGATGATGCCACGTGGCCATTCGGTTATAACCGAATGGTTGTGCACGATGAAGCCTTCTAGAAGAATACAACTGTAATCCTATGTGGCTCTTCCTCAGGTTAATTCTGTTATGACAGAAAAGTTATTTTTGTCCAAGTCTGGGTGACTTTTGCGGAGATATTGTTTGGATGTTATCCTATCTGTTGTATGAGAGCTTGCGCAAGGATTTATTAGTTCCTTTTGGCGCGCGGATGTTAAATACTGTTTCTTCTTTTAAAGTTCTCTTTTAGAACCAGTGCGCGGCCGCGCAAGGTTCATTCTAAAGAGAGCTTGTTGATGAAGTTTTGGTATGGTCCCAAGCACTTGTGTAAGGTTTTTGGGACCTTACCCCTTCAACTCTCTGATCCAATAGATCTATTGATATTCCAAACGCCTGATCTTGTGAAGCTATATGCGAATTCTATAAATGTTGTAGCAGGAAACGTCATCAAGGAAGAAGCCTATATGTTCAATCGTGTAGTAAATCGAGATCGTCAACTAAAAGTCCAAATGATGGAGCTTATCGATCCTATCAAAGGAAAGAAGAAAACTGATGAAGTCCCTCCCGAGATCCCTGCCTCCCTTCCATCTCCAACACCTCATCAACCTGAAACCTCATTCATCTCTTTCACTAAACCACAACCGGAAGATGCTCTTGGTATGGAACCACCTGCTTCAGATGAATTTTCTAATTTAATGAAAAACATTGAGGCCCAAGTTGATGATCAAAATATTTTAGATGAAGTTTTGGGTTTAAGTGATCCAAATACACAATTGATCAAAATTCTTGATGAAGAAACTAAATCAAGTGTAAAGAATGTTCAACAATCTCAAACCTCAGATGACTGGCTTAATGAAATTCTGATGGTAATAGTGCTCAAAACATTAAAGCTGAGGTTGCTCAAATTAAAAAAGTCTATCCAAGAAATGACTAGTATGAATGTTGAAGTTGAAAAGACTGTCTTAGAGCCTGAAGGAGAAAAGATTGTTAAAGAATCAGAGTCTGTCAAAGAAGTCAAAGGCTCTTCTCAAGCTGCTGCAACTACATCAATTGAAATGACCAAAGTGTTGGATGTCACTCCGCTAGCCTGTGTTCCTGTGCTATTTTTTCCCACTGACCAACCTGCATATCCACCGCAAAAAGAATGGTTGAAGAACAGTATCTAACAGTCTCGGGGGAGAATATTGGAACATAAAAGACTGCTGCATACCTTACAAGTCTAAGCGTTGAAAATACAAGATAAAATATGTTTTGGTTGGACGCCACTCAAGGCGTCACTAGAGTGGCGCTTGTGTCTTGGTATTGTTTATGTCTTGATGTAAGGCTGAGACATTTGCAGCCTTCACTTATGAGACGACTATGCAACTGTCGCCAAAATCCATGGCGCCACTCATGGGACTGACGGTTGTGTAGATTTGATAAATGACGCCTGCAACTCTAGTTTGGTGCCTATAAATAGCTTTGTGATTTTCATAGTTAGGTTAGGCTTTTGGTGTATTCTCCTACTTTATGTGTGTGTATTTTGATCTCAATTGGCAAAGTCGGATCAGTGTTGTAGGTCATTCTCGACTATCAATTAAAGCTTCTATTATGTTTATCATCTCGTTCTACTTTGTTCTTAAACGGATTTACTTAGTTTTTTTTATCATTTTCGGGTCATACATCAAACTAATTGTTGTTTTAGATCTGAATCTTGTTGCGAAACATCACTAGTATCATTAGATCTTGTATTTTGAACCCACCTAAAACTTCCTTACAGATTATCTACGATGACATCAATATATTACTCGAATCATACATGGCTCTGATACCACAATATTGGAAGTATTGGAATTTAGAAAACACGAAGAACTAGATTTTGCTAAATGACTGGCATACTAGTTAGATATTAGAAGCCGTTTTAAATATGCAAGAAACACAAACTAAAAATAAAATAAAATAAAAATTGCCTATTATTTGGTAACACTACTCCTAAAAACTACACTACTGACTTCTTCAATCCAACATGATTTCGCCCACGAACTCCTCAACTGCAACTTACTCTAACGGTCATCTTCAAAATTTGAATTATATGTAAACAATTTATGGGGGACATATTATGGGGGACAATAACATGAGGAAACTGGCGAACATATTAAAGAAGCTCAAGATCGACATCAAAGAATGGAGAAGGGAGACGAAGGCACGGGAGGAGAAGGAGATAAATGAAGCTATTGGCACAGTTGAAGCAATCGAGGAGATAGCAGAGAACAGAAAACTTACGGTTCTAGAGAAGGAAGATAGAATAAAAGGAAAATGGAAGATCAGGAATCATGAGAGGAAAATATTGAAGGATCTGAAACAGAAGACAAAACTCAAGTGGGTGAAGCTAGGAGACGAAAATTCAAAGTTTTTTCACAGGAGCATAAACGTTAGGAAAGCACGGAATCAGATTAATATGATAAAGATCAATGGGAGTACGGTGACGGAACCGAAAGCAATAAAAGAAGAAGTCAAAAAGAGATTCCAGGATCGCTTCACAGAGAAGATGAACAAAAGGCCAACATTAGACGGTAGAGGATTTAAGCAAATCACACATGAACAGGCTAAAATGTTAACTAGTGAGTTCTCAAAAGAGGAAATAAAGGCAGCGGTGTGGGCCTGTGGAAGTGATAGGGCTCCAGGACCGGATGGTTTCTCGTTCAAGTTCATCAAAAGGTTTTGGGAGCAAATAGAGGATAACTTCGTAGGAGTGATGAACGAATTTCACGAAAAAGGCTTCATAGAAAGGGGTTGTAATGCATCGTTCATAACCTTAATCCCAAAAGTCAAAGATCCAACATCGGTAAATGATTTTAGACCAATATCCTTGATCGGAGTGATATATAAAGTGTTAGCAAAAACGCTTGCCCTAAGAATCAAGACTGTCATTCCATCGCTAATATCTCCGGTGCAAACGGCTTTCGTGGAAGGAAGATCCATTATCGACGGACCACTAATCATTAGCGAGATCATGTCATGGGCAAAAAAGACCAAGAAAGAAATGTTCATTCTCAAAGTGGATTTCGAGAAAGCGTACGATTCGATTAATTGGAAGTTTCTCTTATCTAACTGTAAAGCAATGAAGTTTCCTAGCCGATGGACAAAGTGGATTGGTGCGTGTTTAAAATCAAGTTGGGCATCAGTTTTGGTAAACGGGTCGCCTACGTCGGAGTTCAAGCTACAAAGAGGGCTAAGACAAGGTGATCCGCTATCACCTTTTCTATTCATATTAGCAATGGAAGCACTTGAGGTTATCATGAAGAGGGCGGGGGAGAGAGGTGTATTCAAAGGTATCAATTTTCCGAACAACGGTCCGTGCATTTCACATCTGTGTTATGCAGACGATGTGATATTCATGGGCGAGTGGTCCGAGACGAACATAAAAAACCTTAACCGCATTTTGAGATGCTTCTTCTTATGCTCGGGGCTAAAAGTTAATTTAGACAAATCAAGTATAACTGGAGTAGGGGTGGAGGATGAGGAAGTTGAAAGAATGGCGGAAATGTTAAAATGTAGAAAAGGAACAACACCGTTTAAATTCTTGGGTCTAACGGTAGGCGCGAACATGAAAAGAGTTAAACACTGGAAGCCGGTAATCGATAAATTTAACACTAAACTTTCGGCGTGGAAAGCCAAGTGGCTATCGTTTGCCGGAAGAGTAGTATTAGCGAAAGCGGTATTGGGAGCATTACCAAATTATTATTTTTCATTATATCCAGCACCGAAGAAGGTTATAAATACCTTAGATGCGATCCGAAGAGATTTCATATGGGGAAGAAAGGCCAGAAGATTCAAAATAAGGTGGATAGCATGGAGTAAAATGACTAGGATGAAACAATATGGTGGATTCGGGCTAGGAGACTTGAGAAGTGCAAATATTGCGTTCTTGATAAAGTGGTGGTGGAGATACAAGACGAAACCGGAGGAACTTTGGACAAAAGTGATAAAATCAATACATGAAAGTAAAAGAAGCAACAAACTTTTACCAATTAACAATACTTTTGCAGGTACATGGAAAGATATCGTCGGCGCAGGAAAAGAGCTAGAAAAGATGGGCATAGTTGCAGCTGAAGAATTGGTAGCGGAAGCGGGAAGCGGCACACGAGTAAAATTCTGGTTGGATAACTGGATTGGAGGAAGAGCTCTTAAAGAAAAATATCCGGAGATATTCAAAATTATAAAAAACAAAAAAGCAAATATTGTGGAATGCAGAATACAAGCCGAGAACGAGTGTCAATGGAATTTCGAATGGGTTCGACCACCAAACACAGATAACGAATGGGCTCAGTGGACAGATCTGATGCAGGAACTTACTGGTGCGAAATTCAAGGCCGGAGAGGATCGATGGGTGTGGAACGCGTCTGAAAGAGGAGAATGTCACACCCCCAAATTCCACCTGCGGATAACACCCGCTTCGAGGGCGTGACTGACCAGGATCCAGCCACCAATCATACTGAATGATTAAATTTAATATCCAAATAGTGCTTACTAACCATACGATTAGCAAGTGCTAAGTTTAGAGTTCAATGTTTTAAGTTCAGAGTAAAAAGTAGCGGAAGCATAAATAAACAGTTTTAAACAATGTTCATAAGGTAAGCATGATAAATGCCCAACACACGGGCAGACGACCACTACACGTCCCAAGCAGCTGCTCCAGTCACTGGCCACCTGCAAAGCATGCAGTAAGGGGTCAACAATAATGCTGAGTGAGTTCACTAGTTGTCCAGTTTTAATTACCAAAAACTTGTTTCACCAGTTAATTTATCCGTTTATACATGCCATGGGGAGCTACCCCAAAAGTTAGCGACTAAACTGTTTTTCCAATACCGAACACTAGGTAACCGTTTGCGTTTCCGCAGGATGCCCCGATGTCAATGTTCTATCATCATTGACGGATGCCAGAGTACATTAGTTCACGACCGATCCCATACCATGGCACGGTGTGAGGCTGGTAAAACCTAAATAGCGCTATCAACTAATAACCCGTTCGCCTGGCCCCGGCGACTAATCGGTATTATGTAGTAGGGACTTGAGTGATAGAGTTGCGTTTAGTGCCGTTTGGTTGCATTCCGTATAAACAGTAATTAACTAAAAGGTTTCCCAATACAAGGGAAGAGAAAGTAAGTTTGTTCCCAGTAACTAGGGAAGGAAAGTGAATGGTATCCCCTTTACAAGGGGATAGGGTTGTTTTAGTTTAGTGTCCCAAACCACCGGGACGCATGCTTTTAAGTTGTGAACTCACCTTGGGGTTGCTCGGTAGATATTTTTACCCGGTCAGGTATGTTGGTCACCACGTCCTAACATGGTTACCAAATATGGGTCAAGTCGGGTACAAGTAAACACATAGCGAACACGTATGGCAATACATATAGCAAACACGTATAACATGCGAATACACAAACAGTTGGGTTATTGGGTCAGCCCTAACATATAATCAGCAGTGACAAACATGCAGCCCAGTCAACAGGAAGCCCAACAGTCAAAGCCCAATAACACCAAAATAGCCTAGTCGAGATAAGGGTGGTTGCGACTCGCAACCGAGGTTACGACTCGCAACCGAGGTCTCGGTTCATCACGTTTTGGTTACGACTCGCAACCAGAGGTTCCGACTCGCAACCGGCGGTTCCGACTTAGCAGTAGTGGTTACGACTCGCAACCGGATTCGATACGCGTTGATTGCGACTCGCAACCGGGAGATCTCGACAAGACTTGATGTGGTCTCGAGTCGCAACCAAACCAAAGGTTGCGACTCGCAACCGCGATTACGTGCACAACAAATCTTCTAGAACCTGCAATGTACTGACCAATAGAATTGCATTTTCATGTAACAGTGTACTATGCCCACTAAACATGTTTTCTTGTCTAAAATGTGCACACAACAGATCAAACAAAGCATATTTGAAAATATTTATATGACATTCAAGTTGTTCATCATTATCAAATAACATTCAACCTCATTCATGAACATTCAATCCCTAACATCACTTTAATATCATTCGGATAACAAAATCATCAAATCCCTCATAGAAATATTAGAACACATTTTATCACTAAACATCACAACCTGAACGGACATAATAGATATCATCATTCTCGGTTCCTAAGCATAAACAGATGCTAACCATTCAACCAAAGTCATGAATATTCATTCTATCTAAACATTCCGAAACATAAACATGCTAACCGGTTATCCATTTCACATGTTTTTATTCACACAAAACATGGCCAAACAATCATCAACAAGCATAATCAAGCACAAAATAATGAAGATCACATTCAAGCCAAGAAAACACTAACCGGCTAACTCGAGGTGTAAGAAAGGGGGTGTTCGGGTGAAGATTGATCCGGCCGATCCTCCTTGTCGTTTGTCTACTTGATCCGAGAGAGGAAGAGGGAGAAGGAGGTGGTTTTGGTTGCTAGAGTTCTTAGGTTTTTAGGGTTTTAGTGAGGAAGAAGGAGTGAGTGAGGGAGAGTGTTGTAAAAGTGGTTAAGGGAGGGGAGGGTCGGTTTATATAATGTCACGAGTGGGCTTAGGGGTTTCCGAGTTGGGTTCTCGGTCGCAAGGCCCTAACCGCCCCAACACTTGCTGTTCACTCGAGACCGAGCGGTGTCGAGTCGGGTCTCGGGTTGGTCGTGGTTTTGAGCTCCGGCTCGTCTCATATACACACTTATACATATATATATATATAAATACATATATACGTACACTTTCTCAACAATGAACACGTAACGATAAATCACCGATTTTCATTTAATAATAATATATAGATATAAATACAAGTTGATCAATTACAGAAATGGTTGTCCGGGAAAACCCGAAGTGTCACATTATCCCCAAGTTTTAGGAACTTTCGTCCCGAAAGTTAAGGCAGCCACTGTCAAGCTAGCGTAAGTGAAAGCGTTTCAATGGGGTGTCACATCATCCCCCCGTTAGTTGGGAATTTCGTCCCGAAATTCGGTTGTAGCTTCAGTGCTGGGGTTTTCATTAGGGAACAGCCGGGGATACTTGTGCTTCATCTGGTCTTCCCGCTCCCAGGTAAACTCTGGGCCGCGTCGCGAGTTCCAACGGACTCGTACAAGAGGTATTTGGCTACGTTTGAGGATTTTGATCTCTCGATCAGTGATTTCAATCGGTTCCTCAGTAAAGTGTAGCTGTTCGTCAATAGTTAGTTCCTTAAAAGGAATTACGAGCGTTTCATCTGATAGACACTTCTTCAGATTCGATACGTGAAATACGTTGTGTACCGCACTCAGTTCTTCAGGCAAGTTCAATCTATAAGCAACCTTACCGATTTTCTCGGTAATTTCGAATGGTCCGATATATCGCGGATTAAGCTTGCCCCGTTTACCAAAGCGAACCACACCCTTCCAGGGTGAGACTTTAAGTAGAACCCGGTCACCGACCTGGAATTCCAATGGTTTCCTACGCTTATCAGCGTAACTCTTCTGACGGTCACGAGCTGCCGCCATGCGTTGTCTGATCTGGGCAATCTTTTCCGTTGTATCTACCACCATCTCTGGGCCCGTGATTTGACTATCACCGATTTCCGCCCAGCAGAGAGGTGACCGGCATTTACGACCGTACAATGCCTCAAAAGGTGCTGCCTGAATACTAGTGTGGTAGCTGTTGTTGTAGGAGAACTCTACTAGCGGTAGATGCTTCTCCCAATTCTTGCCATAATCGATCACACATGCTCTAAGCATGTCCTCTAGGGTTTGGATGGTGCGTTCGGACTGTCCATCCGTTTGCGGGTGATAAGCGGTGCTCATGTCCAAACGTGAGCCAAAGGATTTGTGCATAGCTTGCCACAATTCCGAAGTAAAACGAGCGTCTCGGTCGGAAATAATTGAGGTTGGCACCCCGTGCCTCGAAACTACTTCCTTTAAGTAAATCTCCGCCAAGGTAGAAAACTTGTCTGTTTCCTTAATGGCCAGAAAGTGTGCGGACTTGGTCAATCGATCTACTATTACCCAAATAGTATCATTTCCGCGTTGAGACCTAGGTAGCCCTGTAACAAAATCCATGGAAATTTGCTCCCATTTCCATTTCGGGATTTCTGGTTGTTGGAGTAGGCCTGCCGGCTTCTGGTATTCTGTCTTGACTCTTGCGCAAGTCAAACATTTGCTGACGTATGTTGCTATGTGGGCCTTCATACCAGGCCACCAATACGTAGTCTTCAAGTCGTGGTACATCTTGTCCGAACCAGGATGTATTGAGTAGCGGGACTTGTGGGCTTCGTCCATCACGAGTTCGCGTAAATCTCCATAGAGTGGAACCCAAATGCGCCCTGTTACATAGTAAGCGCCATCTTCTTTCTGTTCTAGTCGCTGTCTCGATCCTCGCAGAGACTCAGCTCTGATGTTTTCCGGCTTCAATGCTTCAACTTGAGCATTTCGGATCTGGGTAGGGAGGTTAGACTGGATGGTAAGTTGCAATGCTCGCACGCGCTTTGGTATAGTGTCCTTTCGGCTGAGGGCGTCTGCCACGACATTGGCCTTGCCCGGATGGTATTTGATGGCGCATTCGTAGTCATTCAAGAGTTCGACCCATCGACGTTGTCGCATGTTTAATTCCTTTTGCCTAAAGATATGCTCGAGACTCCTGTGATCGGTGTAAATAGTGCACTTGGTACCGTACAGGTAATGTCTCCATATCTTAAGAGCAAAGATCACTGCTCCCAGTTCCAAATCATGCGTAGTGTAGTTCCTTTCATGCGTCTTAAGTTGTCGAGAGGCGTAGGCAATAACTTTCTCGCGTTGCATCAACACGCAACCGAGCCCATGGATAGACGCATCGCAGTAAACCACAAAGTCGTCAGTGCCTTCAGGCAACGAGAGAATAGAAGCGCTACAGAGTTATCCTTAAGCCTCTGAAAAGCAGATTCCTGTGCTTCATTCCACTTGTAGGCGACGCCTTTCTGAGTGAGTATAGTGAGGGGTTGTGCAATCTTTGAGAATCCCTGAATGAATCTGCGGTAGTAGCCTGCCAAGCCCAAGAATTGGCGAACTTCAGTGGGAGTCTTAGGCGTAGGCCAGTTCTTTATCGATTCGATCTTAGCTGGGTCAACATGAATTCCGTTCTTATTGACCACATGCCCAAGGAAATGGACCTCTCGAAGCCAGAAGTCGCACTTCGAGAACTTGGCGTATAATTGCTCCTTGCGTAAGAGTTCGAGGATAAGGCGTAGGTGTCGTTCATGCTCTTCTTGGCTTTTCGAGTAGATCAGGATGTCGTCGATAAACACAATCACGAATTTGTCGAGGTAAGGCTTACATACGCGGTTCATAAGATCCATGAAAACCGCAGGTGCGTTAGTCATTCCGAAAGGCATAACGAGGAACTCGTAATGACCATAACGAGTCCTGAATGCAGTCTTGGAAATGTCTTCGTCACGTACTCTCAACTGATGATAACCTGACCGTAGATCGATCTTAGAATAGTAGCTCGATCCTTGCAGCTGATCGAATAGGTCGTCGATGCGCGGGAGAGGGTAACGATTCTTGATGGTAACCTTGTTCAGCTCACGATAGTCGATGCACATTCGGAATGTGCCATCCTTCTTCTTGACAAAGAGTACTGGTGCTCCCCAGGGTGATGAGCTAGGACGGATAAATCCTTTATCCAATAGTTCCTGTAATTGCATGGAGAGTTCCTTCAGTTCTGCAGGGGCTAGACGGTACGGTGCACGAGCTATGGGTGCTGCTCCGGGAGCTAGCTCGATTTGAAATTCGACCTGACGGTGGGGAGGGAGTCCAGGTAGTTCCTCAGGAAATACATCGGGATAGTCGCGTACTACAGGGAAATTTTCAATCCTCTTTTCCTTATCGTGGGTGTCGGTGACAAGTGCTAGGATAGCGGTGTGCCCTTTTTGTAAACACTTCTGGGCTTTTAAAAGCGAGATAATGCCTGTGACTTCTCCACCTTTGTTGCCTTGGACGATGAGGGGTTGGCCAGAACGACGAGGTATACGAACTGCTTTCTCTTGACAGAGGATCTCAGCGCGATGTTTGGATAACCAATCCATACCAATGACGACGTCGAAGCTTCCAAGCTTGACAGGGAAAAGATCGATACTAAACGTGTGGCCAGACAATTCTAGTGTGCAGTCGTGGATCATGTGCGTGGCCTCGATGTTCTTACCATTAGCTATCTCGACGATGTGCTTAGAACTTAATAATGCAGGCGGGTGCTTAAGTTTCTTACTAATGCGAAGGGATACATAACTGGCATCGGCACCGGAATCAAATAACACAGAAACATAACGATCATCAAGTAGGAACTTACCCGCCACGACGTTGGGGTCGTTCCTTGCTTCTCCAGCTCCAATCACAAAAGCTCTTCCCCTTGCACCATTTCCAGCATTGTTGTTTTGCTCATTGTTCCCAGCTCCCTGATTGTTGTTGCGATTCTGATTCAGTTCAGGGCAATCCTTTCGCATGTGCCCTGTTGCCCCACATTTAAAACATGCTCGGTTGTTTCCCTGCTGCTGTTGCTGTTGGGGTTGTTGCTGATTCTGCCTTGCTGGGAACTGACTCCTACACTCCTTGGCTTCGTGCCCCATCTTGTGGCATCGCTGACACTGGCCCTTGTTACATGCCCCATTGTGGTGCCTGTTACACTTGTTGCACTTAGGGTAGCTTCCCCGGTAACCACCCTGTTGCTGAGTGCCCTTGTTGTTATCAGTTTTCCTTTGCTGGGCTGGGGCCTGAGTAGAGTTGGCATCCTTGCCCTGATTTCCATCCCACTTTCGTTTACCATCACTAGAAGTTCCTTCCGCAGCACTGATCCTTTTGGGCAACCTGCCCTCTTCCACAGCCTGGTTAGTGAGTTTGTGGGCAAGACGGACCACAGGCTGTATGGTAGTGAGGTTGGCCGAGGTTACATGGCTCCTGATTTCTGGGACTAAGCCCTTGATGTACAGTTCGATCCTTCGGTACATGGGTCGGGACATGTTTGGGCACAGAGCAGCATAGTCGTTGGACAGCTTGGTGTAGGTCTCAATCTCTGACCCAACCATCTTGAGTTCATAGTACTCGTCCTCGAGTTTGTGGATGTCATCCCTATGACAGTACTCTTCCTTGATCATATCCTTGAAATCTTCCCATGCAGTAGCGTTTGCAGTCTCCAAACCAAGCATTTGAATTTGCGCCTTCCACCATGAAAGTGCGCTTCCCTCAAGAGTACCAGTAGCAAACTTCACCCAATTAGCAGGGGGACACTCGCAGACAGCGAAGACAGCTTCGACCTTCTCGATCCAGTGCAGGAGACCTATGGCACCCTCAGTGCCACTGAAAGGAAGAGGCTTGCAATCCATGAAGGTCTTGAAGGTACAGACACGTGGTTGCACAGGCGCAGGCTGACCTGTTGTGAGGAGTGAAGCGAAATAGGTTTAGAGGCGAAAAGACGATGTGGCGGTAGGATCTAAACATCCTAAAACAACGAGCTTACCTATAGGGTGAGCTGCGAAAGCTGCAGCCACCGTGTTGAGCAGGTTAGTGAACTGAGCCTGAGTCATGTTGACGTTTCCTCGTCCGCGTCCACTCATTGTCTTCATAACCAGAAAACATAGTATGAGTGTGGTGTCGTAACATAGCGAGAATGAGATAGAGGAGAGAAGGCGTATCTATCTAATCAGGCAAACTAGTACCTATAGTAAAGCAAAAGCATAAGACAAACAAGCAAGCAAATATGGGTCCGAGCTATGAGGTCAGATAAGTCGAGCCTTGCACTTGGAGTGTAGTGTCGTCACGAGTCACGGGTTATAGTCTGGTTTTTTTTTCTCAAAAAGATTTTTCCCCTTTTTAAAACCAAGTTCACTATAACCAATGGCTCTGATACCAATCTGTCACACCCCCAAATTCCACCTGCGGATAACACCCGCTTCGAGGGCGTGACTGACCAGGATCCAGCCACCAATCATACTGAATGATTAAATTTAATATCCAAATAGTGCTTACTAACCATACGATTAGCAAGTGCTAAGTTTAGAGTTCAATGTTTTAAGTTCAGAGTAAAAAGTAGCGGAAGCATAAATAAACAGTTTTAAACAATGTTCATAAGGTAAGCATGATAAATGCCCAACACACGGGCAGACGACCACTACACGTCCCAAGCAGCTGCTCCAGTCACTGGCCACCTGCAAAGCATGCAGTAAGGGGTCAACAATAATGCTGAGTGAGTTCACTAGTTGTCCAGTTTTAATTACCAAAAACTTGTTTCACCAGTTAATTTATCCGTTTATACATGCCATGGGGAGCTACCCCAAAAGTTAGCGACTAAACTGTTTTTCCAATACCGAACACTAGGTAACCGTTTGCGTTTCCGCAGGATGCCCCGATGTCAATGTTCTATCATCATTGACGGATGCCAGAGTACATTAGTTCACGACCGATCCCATACCATGGCACGGTGTGAGGCTGGTAAAACCTAAATAGCGCTATCAACTAATAACCCGTTCGCCTGGCCCCGGCGACTAATCGGTATTATGTAGTAGGGACTTGAGTGATAGAGTTGCGTTTAGTGCCGTTTGGTTGCATTCCGTATAAACAGTAATTAACTAAAAGGTTTCCCAATACAAGGGAAGAGAAAGTAAGTTTGTTCCCAGTAACTAGGGAAGGAAAGTGAATGGTATCCCCTTTACAAGGGGATAGGGTTGTTTTAGTTTAGTGTCCCAAACCACCGGGACGCATGCTTTTAAGTTGTGAACTCACCTTGGGGTTGCTCGGTAGATATTTTTACCCGGTCAGGTATGTTGGTCACCACGTCCTAACATGGTTACCAAATATGGGTCAAGTCGGGTACAAGTAAACACATAGCGAACACGTATGGCAATACATATAGCAAACACGTATAACATGCGAATACACAAACAGTTGGGTTATTGGGTCAGCCCTAACATATAATCAGCAGTGACAAACATGCAGCCCAGTCAACAGGAAGCCCAACAGTCAAAGCCCAATAACACTAAAATAGCCTAGTCGAGATAAGGGTGGTTGCGACTCGCGACCGAGGTTACGACTCGCAACCGAGGTCTCGGTTCATCACGTTTTGGTTACGACTCGCAACCAGAGGTTCCGACTCGCAACCGGCGGTTCCGACTTAGCAGTAGTGGTTACGACTCGCAACCGGATTCGATACGCGTTGATTGCGACTCGCAACCGGGAGATCTCGACAAGACTTGATGTGGTCTCGAGTCGCAACCAAAGGTTGCGACTCGCAACCGCGATTACGTGCACAACAAATCTTCTAGAACCTGCAATGTACTGACCAATAGAATTGCATTTTCATGTAACAGTGTACTATGCCCACTAAACATGTTTTCTTGTCTAAAATGTGCACACAACAGATCAAACAAAGCATATTTGAAAATATTTATATGACATTCAAGTTGTTCATCATTATCAAATAACATTCAACCTCATTCATGAACATTCAATCCCTAACATCACTTTAATATCATTCGGATAACAAAATCATCAAATCCCTCATAGAAATATTAGAACACATTTTATCACTAAACATCACAACCTGAACGGACATAATAGATATCATCATTCTCGGTTCCTAAGCATAAACGGATGCTAACCATTCAACCAAAGTCATGAATATTCATTCTATCTAAACATTCCGAAACATAAACATGCTAACCGGTTATCCATTTCACATGTTTTTATTCACACAAAACATGGCCAAACAATCATCAACAAGCATAATCAAGCACAAAATAATGAAGATCACATTCAAGCCAAGAAAACACTAACCGGCTAACTCGAGGTGTAAGAAAGGGGGTGTTCAGGTGAAGATTGATCCGGCCGATCCTCCTTGTCGTTTGTCTACTTGATCCGAGAGAGGAAGAGGGAGAAGGAGGTGGTTTTGGTTGCTAGAGTTCTTAGGTTTTTAGGGTTTTAGTGAGGAAGAAGGAGTGAGTGAGGGAGAGTGTTGTAAAAGTGGTTAAGGGAGGGGAGGGTCGGTTTATATAATGTCACGAGTGGGCTTAGGGGTTTCCGGGTTGGGTTCTCGGTCGCAAGGCCCTAACCGGCCCAACACTTGCTGTTCACTCGAGACCGAGCGGTCTCGAGTCGGGTCTCGGGTTGGTCGTGGTTTTGAGCTCCGGCTCGTCTCATATACACACTTATACATATATATATATAAATACATATATACGTACACTTTCTCAACAATGAACACGTAACGATAAATCACCGATTTTCATTTAATAATAATATATAGATATAAATACAAGTTGATCAATTACAGAAATGGTTGTCCGGGAAAACCCGAAGTGTCACAGAGAATTCTCTGTGGCTAACGTTAGAAAGCAGATAAACAAACTACAAGGCGAAGGTATAGAGGAACGATGGAAATATTGGAATAGTTGGGTACCGCCAAAAATAAATTACTTCACTTGGAGAGTCGCAATCGATAAAATCCCCGTGAAGCTGGAGCTAGTTAAGAGAGGTATTCAAGTAAGTAATCCTTTATGTCTAAGATGTGAGGAACAAGAGGAATCGGCCATACACGTTGTCTGCAAGTGCACAAGTTCAAAGCAAGCTTGGAAAAAGATAGCACAATGGCTGAAAATATCGATACCAGACGAGTTCGGATCTTGTGTTGAAGCTTTTGAATTCGTGGAAGGCCAAATAGGTTCAGCGGAATGGAAGAAAATCATTAATGGGATTTTTCAAACGACCATGTGGACCATCTGGAAGGCAAGGAACGAAAAGGAATTTGACGGAAGCTCCCGAAATGAAAACACCATTGTACAGGAGATAATATTGGAAAGCTTCGTTTGGCTAAAGAGCAGATCAAAATTGCGAAGCACCGTTTTGGAAAGATGGGTGGATTTTAACATTAGAGATATAGTAAAGTAAGTGATGAAAATGGGGGTGTAATGTAATGTTTTTTTTCGTTTTTATCTTGTTTCCGTTTTTGTAATTTTGTGTTTTTACAGCAGTTGCTGGCCCTGTTCTATTAATCATAGAATCTTACCGTTCAAAAAAAAAAAAAAAATGTAAACAATTGGTTGAATTGTCAACTTTTATGAAATTAAGCAAAATCATTGTTTCGATGTAATTAAAGGTTTGGTAAACAAAGTGTATATATTGAGTTGGTGAATTTTAGGGAGTTGTTGAATTACAAAACAATTGAATATAAAGGATCAGAGATATATAAATGAAGTACACGTATTGAGTTGGTGAATAATATTTATGGTTTAAGTTGAAGTAATTTAATTACTTTTTCATTTAAGTTGACAAAGAATAACAATAAAATATTCATATAATGACACAATAACCAAAATTATGTAGTCCTTGGAGAGAGATATTGAATGAAATAAGGATGAAGATTAATGCGTCTTCAAATTTGGATAGTTCCATCTCATCTCACTCGAATCATCTGTGGCTCTGATACCATAATATTGGAAGTATTGGAATTTAGAACACGAAGAACTACATTTTGCTAAATGACTCGCATAATATTTAGATACTAGAAGCCGTTTTAAATAGGCAAGAAATACAAACGAAAAATAAAATAAAAAATTGCCTAATATCTGGTAACACTACTCCTAAAAACTAGGACTAATGACTTCTTCAATCCAACATGTTTTCGCCCACGATCTCCTCAACTGCAACTTACTCTAACGGTCATCTTCAAAATTTGAATTATATGTCAAGAATTGGTTGAATTGTCAACTTTTATGAAATTAAGCAAAATCACTGTTTTTGATTTAATTAAAGGTTAACATAAATTTGGTTAAGCTAGTTATAGGTTAGATGCGTGGGCTCTACTTCTAGAAGTCACACATGTAAGTTGGATAGTATTTGGTAGAGCAAGACTTATCAAAGTTTTGATCAGTTTTGAGTTATGGGTCCCATGAAAAGTATGAGTAATTAGAAGTGACAAAGTTTACATATACTCTATTACATAAATAATCCTAAACTATTCTTTTTTGTTTAGGTTTAAAACTTAGACCTCATCTTTAAGAGACCCGTGTCTCAAGCCTCACTCACATTGACACTTGATATGTCGTTAATTCGAAGTTATATGGATAAAAGACGGTTTAATTTTCACGATTTGACCTTTTTTTCCAGCTTTCTTGAGTTTATCTGATTTCAGTTTTATTATTAAAATGCATCAATCGTGAATTTCATCAATTCAGCGTGATACTAGTCTCAAATATGAAATGTCCCATATAAAGTCATAAAAATAGAAATGATATTAAAATGATTAGTTTGGGTTAAAAGTCTTGTTAACAGTAAACTTTTCATTGACTAAGGAAAATTCATGCTCGGAAGAACGACTGAAAACAAACCTACCCTTCATTGAAGTTTAACTATACGTAAACCCATAAAATACGTTGTGAGGAAGACCAAATTCAAAGCAATTAATTTGTGCATACACATCAATCATACCAAAAAAAATGTTAATCCCTTATATCATCACCATTTTCTTTTTAATTCTAAGAACTTCCAGATCATCAAACACGATAGTCGTGCATCAAAACATCTCAGATGGTCAGACCATTGTTTCTGGGAATGCAAAATTTGAGCTTGGTTTCTTTAGCCCAGGCATCTCCAAAAGTCGATACCTGGGGATATGGTTCAAGAACACATCACCGCAAACAGTTACATGGGTTGCAAACCGAGAAACCCCACTACTAGACACCTTGAGTGTTGTCAAACTGGACAACCAAGGGAACCTAACTCTTGTTAATGGTAGTGGCAAAGTCGTTTGGTCATCCAACTCCTCAGCATCTGGCACAACTATCAATCTGGTAGCACAACTCTTGGATACAGGGAATCTGGTCATTAAGAATGGAACTATAACCAACAATGAAAATATTGTTTGGCAGAGTTTTGATTACCCTGGAGATACCTTCTTACTAGGGATGAAGTTGGGCAAAAACTTCATATCTGGAAAAGAAACATATTTGACATCATGGAGAAGTGCAGATGATCCTTCTCCAGGTGAGTATACATATAGGTTTCTAATGGTTAAGGGTAAATATCAACAATCATATATTAGGAGAAGCTCTGCTATTGCAACAAGGATCGGTCCGTTTAATGGCATAACAATTTCTGGCCGGCCACTCATTACTATTGACACTGCTCATCCGGCATACGTTAGTTCAATGGTTGTGAATCAAAACGAGATGTATTTCACTGCTATATCTACAAATGATACAATTACAGGCTCGGCAAGAGCAACACTAACTCCTGGTGGTACATATGAGGTTTTCAAGCAAAGTTTTCGAAACCGGGAATGGATCCTAAGTATCACCTTACCAGCAGATTATTGTGATAACTATGGAGTATGTGGCCCATATGGGAGCTGTGATACTGCCAATTCTCCTTATTGTGGGTGCTTGAAAGGATTTGAACAAAAGATCTCAGAAGAAAAGAGTTCTGATAATGATACAAGTATTTGTAGATGGAGAATAGCCTTGGATTGTGGGCCTGGAGAAGGATTTCAAAAGTTTTCCAGCATGAAACAGCCAGACACAGAGAATGCTGTTTTTAGTGGTAACATAAGCCTACAAGATTGTGAGGATGCTTGCAAGAATAATTGCTCGTGCACCGCCTATGCAAGTCCCAACATCACTCCACGAGGGGTTGGGTGCTTGCTATGGTTTGGCGATTTGATTGATGTCCGAGTGTATGCACAAAATGGGCAAGATTTTTATGTTAGACTTGCGGCCTCGGAATTTTCAGGTAGGCCAATAATATTACCAAATTGATGCATTTCATGTTAACCATCTTTTACCGCTTAAGGTTTGGTCAATACTTGTTTATGTTGGATAACTATTAGGGAAAACTCCCAATATAAAGATAAAAACTGAAGTTCAACACTTTTTAACTCCCCAAAAATAATCCATACATTTTTTAATGGTAATGCTTACATACTTCTAAATTACAATAATGATCAATACTCGACCTCTATTGGGGGGGGGGCATTTAAGACAAAAGATACCATTGAGCTAATTTTTTTTTTGGTTTCTTGCGCTAAATGCCACTTGGTCCCTGTAGCTTAACTACAAACTGAAATAACTGAAGAGTGTAAGCAAGTTTGTAGTCAAAACATGCACTACTAGAAAAGTCGGAGGTTTGCTGCACAAAAGTGCGACCACCTTTCCTACAAATTCACTCCGCATATTTTAATATATAACAGAAATATGTCGCAAGTTGCTACACAGTTGTTATGCATAATTTGATATACTTAAAAAATAGGGTTTTCTTTTTGTCATAGGAACTTTGTTGCTGATCTCCATTAGGCTAAAGGGTGTTGTAAATACCCTCAACCTCTATCTCCTTTATTATTTTAATTTATTTTTTTAATTGTCAAAACTAGGAAAAAGGAAAAGGTAGCCCGTGATAATCGTTGTTCAATCCACACCAACCACCATGAATCATTGAGGGGGTGGTGTAGCATTGCATTCATGTTTGTGAATCATGTTACAACCATGACCGCCATACCCTTCGGCCTTAAGAGGGTTTTTTTTTTTTTTTTTTTTGAGTAGGAAGTTTTGGGACACGTGTTTTCATATCAAAATTACCAGCTTTCTAGTAGTGACATATGTTTGTTTATTTTGTTAACTTAACAATATATTGTTTCCTTGGATCTCGTAAAATCTTTTAGACCTCCATTCCAGCTTCCATGGAAAGAAACGAGTAGTTATGGAAGTTAGTTTGTCAATAGCAGCTGTGTTGACTTTGTCGGCTCTCATATTGGCATTCTACATTAGGAGAAAATGGAAGAAGAGATCAGAGGCAGAAAAAGAAGGCAAGTGATATTGACCTAAACTACCACTTGTAATTGTGTGTTATACTTTATGATCAATGTCACATCTTATAGGTGAACCTGAAAAGATCCTTGATAAAGAGGTTCCGTTGTTTAGGTTATCTATAATTTCTAGGGCTACCAATGACTTCTCAGTCGACAACAAGCTTGGAGAAGGTGGGTTTGGAACAGTTTACAAGGTAAATGATCTGATTATATCAAATGTTCATATCTGAATAATTTCATACTAAACAACTTTAGCAATCTCAATCAACCAGGGTGTGTTGGATGAAGGACAAGAGATTGCTGTGAAGCGGCTATCGAAGTCCTCTCGACAGGGGCTTGGTGAATTCCATAATGAGGTTATATGCATTGCTAAACTTCAGCATCGAAATCTGGTGAAACTCTTAGGATACTGCATCCAAGGCTATGAGAAAATGTTGGTTTATGAATACATGCCTAACAATAGTCTGGACAGTTTTTTATTTGGTTGGGCTCTCTTACAATCCGAAAAATTATAAATTGAATAAAAGTGCCAAGGAATACATTTTTTTATAAACCAAGCTGTTGTATATTGGGCAGATGAATCAAGGAAGGCGTTACTTGATTGGCCCCAACGCTTTCGGATAATTCATGGTATTGCTCGAGGTCTTTTGTACCTTCATCAAGATTCGCGACTTAAAGTTGTACATAGGGACTTGAAAGCAGGGAACATTTTACTTGATCATCAGATGCATCCAAAGATATCAGACTTCGGTTTGGCTAGAATGTTTAAAGAAGACGAGAATGAAGCGAATACAAAGAGAGTCGTGGGAACTCTGTAAGAGTCCCGGAACTCAATATGTTTTGTTCATAACTTTATATATGTCTCGTATTTTTTTTGCATGGTCCTAACATCTACTTAGGGGCTACATATCTCCCGAGTATGCAGTTAGTGGTCTCTTCTCGGTAAAGTCAGATATTTTCAGCTTTGGTGTTTTAGTACTAGAAACTGTGAGTGGGAAGAAAAATAGAGGTTTTGTTCATGAAGACCATGATGATAACCTTCTTGGACATGTAAGTGTGTTGAATATAATCATCCATTGATGAAAATATACTATGCACTATATATAGGTGTTCAAATAAGAACCCTAAACCATGTTTTAGATCTTGGGGGATCAGTTATGATTCATGGAGTGGAATATACATAACAGAGGGGAGATCACATTATGATCCTGGGTTAAAAGTGGTTCCTTTGGTTTGTGATTATTTTTTATGGTTCTCATTTGAACCTCTCTCCATGTATGTTGTCACAAAGAGCCTATATGTGCATATATGTAAAGTAGTAGGAATACGATATGGCTAGTAAAGCTTTAAAAACACATTTGTGCTTTGAACTGATCTATATTACTGCAGGCGTACCTACTAATACGAACTAACTTTTGTTTTTTTTTCTTACTTGGATTCATATAGGCATGGAGACTTTACAGAGAAGGCAAGTCTGATGATCTAATTGATGAATGTTTACGCACGTCCTATTCTGCTTGTGAGGTATCACGATCAGTACACGTTGGGTTATTGTGTGTGCAAAACCGTGTAGAAGATAGACCTGATACATCAACTGTGGTGGCGATGTTGGGCGGTGAAGGGTTGCTTCCTTCTCCCAAAAAACCTGCTTTCTTTGTTCAAGAAAGTGAAAGGAACTCCACCTCAATTCTTCCATTATTACCATCATCAGTTAATGGAGTAACATTAAGTCAAGTAGATGGTAGATAATGAGAAAATGTTTTATCATTTATCATATTCCAACTTATTTTTATATGCCTAAATTTGTAATTTACAGAATGTGATCTTATTTGGATCAATGTGTACTTTTAAATAGATATTAATTAGGGTTATTGGATTTTATCACTCCCAACTATATATTGGGTATTGGTTGCTGTCACTCTAAACTATCACTTTGACTCCCACCATTCCCAACTTAACACTTTGTAGGGGTGAGCAATAAAACCGAAATAACCGAACCGTAACCGAATAACCGAAATAACCAAACAAAACCGACGGTTCGGTTTTTGGATTTTTAATACCCGAAAACTTCGGTTCGGTTTTTGGATATCCATTTCCAATAACCAATAAAAACTGAACCGAACCGATAGGTTACAAGGCCCAATCCATATGTTTTATGTTTAAGTTGGATCTGTTAGCCTTAAGCCTTTAACCCATACTAGTTGTTAATAACTTAATATGTTAGCCTTTAACCCATGGTATTATAGCCTAGTGGTATCTTGGTGGTGGGATAGGGCTTATGACCATCAGGTCATGGGTTCGATTCCCACAAAGGGGGTTTTCCCATATTTATTGGGTTTCCTCCTGAATTGGTGTATAGGCATTATTGCCTAGTGGAGATGGATATGATCGGGTGGTTCTGCTGGATGATACTCCAGTGGTCCGTCAGTGATCCAAATTTGCCGTTCAAAAAAAAATATGTTAGCCTTAATTAATACTAGTAGCCTAGCCCAATACATAACATTAATAAAAAACTCATTGATCCTAAATCAGTTTTGAAAGTTGAAACCCTCGAGGGTTGAACAAGTTACGTACTTAATACGCATTGAAGTCTCCCACTCAGACGACGACGCTTCATTCCTCACTCCCACTCAGACGACGACGCTCCTGCTTCTTCTCAGGCGAATAGGCTTCTGCTGCTCTCAGATCAATCAACGTTGCTTCTCCGTTAGTAATTTGTTGTATTTTATTTTGTTATGTGGACTTGACGCTATGACTTGTCGAGAAGAAATGGTGCTCTAATAGTTGAATATATCACATATTGTTGTCTTGTTGATGCTTTCTTTGAGTGTGGTGCAGTAATTTAGTGTTTACACATATAACAATTGGAGTTTAGATTTGGAAGGGTTATCTCTTTTGTGTTCGTATTTTGCTTGTATGTTGTATCTTCGTGTTCTTCAACTTGAGGTTTTCTAGGACTTCCATGGCTGACCACTTTAACATGACATCCTTTTCTTCCAGTAATATTGCATATCGCAGTTTCCCAGCAACAACACAGTGAAACTCAACAGGAGAAAGAAAAAAACGGTTATTTAACCGAAACCGAACCGAAACCGAAAAATAACCGGAAAAAACCGAGCCGTAATAACCAAAACCGATCGGTTACAGAAATGTAAAAACCGATAATAGCGGTTACAGTTTCGGTTTCGGCTCAAAACCGAACCGAACCGGTCCGTGCACACCCCTAACACTTTGTGTGTTGTGTCACTCCACAGGTGAACATTTCTTAGTGTTTGACTTGTGTTATTTGTGATATTAGGCTAACACTTTGTGAATTACTAATAACTATAGGTGAATATGCTCCAAAAAGGTAAAAAAGGAGCCAAAATCCACTCAACCGGAGTGACACAACACACAAAGTGTTAAATTGAGAGTGGTGGGAGTCAAAGTGATAGTTGGGAGTGGCAGCGGCCAATACCCAATAGTTAGGAGTGATAAAACCCAATATATGAGGATGTCATATATTGTATGTTGTTTCTTAGCCTCAAGTTAGCCAATATATATACAGGGGAGGGTTCAATTAAAAACTTATAGTTAAAGTGATGCAGCGCGTGAAACGAAAAAATGAAGATTACACGTTGATTCTTCGAATACCCGTGTAGCTCTTCCCCAACCCCAAATTGTAACCCCAAAGGCCACGGAATTTGAAGTGAAAAATCAGTTTTCTCAAAATTCAATTCTGATCTTTTCATTAGCTTTAGCAACATATAAATAAAGACTGAAATTCGAAACGGGCCTAAAAAAGATAAAGGGCCAAACACACGGCCTAAAACAAAAAGCCCAAAATAGTTCAAAAAACATAAAAATGCAAATAAGTAATAGAAATAAGCGTTTTTTGGCCCGGACGATGACCCAAACCGCCGTGGGCTGTTTGCAGCAAGATGGAGCTCGTTCTCGCCTTCGAATCGCCTGGTCGCACGTCCCAAACGGACCCTCGTAGCCCAAGTTAGGGCCATTTTAGTGAAGGCCCTTTTCTTACGCGGTCTTGGGCCTCCAAGTACAAAATAGCCCGTTCCTCCACACTTGGGCCCACATCATAAAGTGAGAACTCAAAACTCGTTATTACTTTATTACCGAAGGGAATAAGACATTTAATATAATAATAATTTATTTATTCTTTTAAAAAAACTGTATCTTAAAATGCTAGATTTACACGTAAAAATTATTAAACTGATTGGTGTGTTTTTAAGGTTTTCTTTTCTTTTTGGAGTTTTCAAGTTTTCGCGATAAAGTTTTCGCTTGAACCCTGCTGTTAAAAAAATTAAAGCCAAACAATGTATCTCGTTACATGTACATGGGGGCATCAAAGATTTTTAAACCCAGTGTTCTCGAGTTTCATCTAACCAACACTACTAGAAAAGTAGTCATTTTGCTACAGAATTTTCTAACACTAAATATTGCGTTGCAAATTTCGACACATTTGCAACACATTTTTGACGAAAAAAACCCTAATTTCATAACAAATTTATGACACAATAGCAACACAAACATAAAAACTTGGTTTTGTCACAATGTGACGGAAATATTTTGTGAAAACTATTAACTTGATTAATATTATATGTGACAGGGCTTTTTCCAACATCAAGGTTTGGTCACAAATATGTAGTAAAGCTGAATTTGCAATGCATTTGTGACGAAAAAACGCATTAGAAATGGACAAATTTCTAGTAGTGCAAGGAAAAGAAAGGATTTAGAAGGAAGTAACAAAAGTCATATTTCAGAGTTTTTTAAGGAAGGGAATAGAAAAAAATGAAAGGATAACTTAACTTTATTTCTATCGTTTTAAATCCTTTTAAATTAGAGAGTTTTGGAAGGAAATGATTTTTAATACATAAAATCATAACTTTTTCTTTCATTTCATTCGAACTTGGGAACATGATAGTTAATTAAATATTTTCTTTCCATTTCCTTTGTTTTCTCTCCTTAAATCATTTTCTATTCTTTTCTTTTCTTTTGTTCATTAAACTCGGGAAAACAACGTAAAAAAATTGAAATTTATGTCTTTTAAATTAAAGAACAGATTGTGCGAATGGTTTAATTCAATTAATAGTTTGCAAAAAGTAACACCAATATTCATTTTTGGTTAATGCATGTTACATTTTTTTTTGTTAGGTGGTTAAAAAATGCTAAAAATACTTTTGACATTAAAAAGATAAAAAAAGAAATCATTATTGGGGGCATAAGCTATCTATACACCCTCTGCGTCTATTTGCATGGTCGCATGGTCCGGTAAGTTATTATGAATATTAACGGTCTGGCATGGTTGAAAGTGTTGTATACAACACATAGGGATATCGTCTTAACGCACGCACCCCAAATGAATTGGTGAAAGACCGGTATGGTTAGCGAATAACTTGTGTTAACAAGTATTGTTGAAAGCCTTATACTATAGTACAAGCACTAATCTTTTGTGAACGTTTTAGTAGAGTGACGCCCGCATTTGAAGATGGCGGGAGTCTAATGATCTACGATGTGATGATGAATGCTCCAAAATATGACAAGTAGAGCATGCTCACTAAGGACCTAAATCAAGTAATGACACCGAATAAACGTCAAACATCAATGAAAGCCCATCAGAGCGAGTATCACCCAGGTGCACACCTTAAATTATTGTATGAATGGTAATATGCAATATTCAATTAATGAATGACGATTGCATACAGGAATATAAGACTTAGGAAACCTAGATAGGATACATATCCAGGATGATGTTTTCAAGAGAAATTGGATGGGGAATACGCATTATTCATAATCATGAATAACAAAAGTACAAAAGGTTCAAATTTAAAAAAAGAAAAAGAAAACTTGGATGGGGGTTACCATCGAAGCAGACATTCTCAATAAAATCCTATTGAGGAAAAGTAATGATCACATTGATGAATGTGATTGCATAAAAGTTTTATAAAATGGAAACATTCTATATGTTTTGAGACGAAAATGGTTAAAACTAATAATTGTTAAATAACAATAAAAAAGAGGTTTTACCAAATAATCGAGACACGGACATGAACCGAGAATTTACTTACATGAGAGGTAATGTATTAGTTATAATAAGGTCATACGTACCATATGTTGATTATTTACCTTGGCCAAGTAACTAGTAAACACATGATACCATGAACTTCTTATAATAAATGCATATACGTATGATGTAGTAAGGACGAGGTTAACGGAAAGGGAATGATCCCATGGAAAGAATGTTGATGGTTTAAGCTTAAATGCTTAAACATCATAATGGGTCAAATAAACGTCAACACAAACCGGGTAACGGGAGCGTGAAACACAAGGATAATGAGCCAGGGTAGTGGGTTATAGTTGAAAAGGAAATCCTTGGATTAGGTCATTTTGGACGAAAGAGCCATGATTGACAAAAGGGCATGTAAAACTAAAGTATAAATGACCCGTGGGGTCATAGAAACGGAGGTATTGCCCAAGCGGAAAACGATCATAGTGGTGGATTATGGTCGTAGAAAAGATAAAAGGGAAAAGAAAGAACTGATGATGATAAACGTCATTCATGGTCTATAGGGCCATGAATGATGGATTCGACATGTAAAACCAATGTATAAATGACTCACGGGGTCATAGAAATAGATACCTATAAAGATAAAACATAGTCATGGGCTATGATTGGAATAAAATAGAAATTGTCTTCATGGTCTAAAGGGCCATGATTGACAAGCAAAAGAAAGAATATTAATTTTGGCAATCACGGTCTAAAGGACCTTGTGTGACAAAGGAAAATGAGAATGAATGGTATAATGGGTCACGAGACCTGAATGGTCTTGACACCTGAAAATAATGATTTTGAAAACGAAAAAAAATTAGTGTGTTGACATCATGTACATTTAAAGGATGACACGTGTATAGAATGATCTACGGGATCATCACTGTAGCGCCTCGCTTTTTAGAACTTCCCGTATTTAGAAAGCTCTCCTTGTATTCTATTTACGGAAACTCACATTCTTTTGTAATTATATTTCGTTGCCAACCAGTTTAAACCGACACTATCCTCGTAATAAAAACTGGGTCGTTTTACTTAATTTATACATTTATCATACATACTCGCTTTATCTTCAAGTTACACGCATATTCGACATACATTTATCTCACGCATAAATACGAACTTATTTTACACGCAAACGACCGAAAATACGTATTTTATACATGTTATAGATGCAAATACTTGATTATACATTTATAATACTTAACCCATACTTCTATACTTTTTAATACTTAAATATATTCAAATTATGCATAAATAACCTAAAATATACCTAATATCAAACTACAGGGAACAATAGTGTAAATTTGCGAAAGTTGGTCGGGTGACCATGGTCGCGACACGCGGCAAGAACCGTGCCCCCTTCCGTGACCCGCGGGAGACGTCGATCCACACCAGCTTTGTTCCAGCACGCTGATTAGTCGATTTTTCACAACATTCTCCCAACTACTTGTCTTTAATACTCACTTAACTCACAATTAACACTAACCCTAACCCCCACACTATAAATACAAGCCTTCCACACTACCTTAACCCTTTACACTCTTTAAATTCACTCTCAAATCCTCTCAAATTCACCCAAATGTCCAATGTTGGCAGATTCATACCTTTGCTCAAAACAGTAAGTTTTGAGCACTTTTCTTCTACTTTACTCATGTTTTCTTGTACCAAACTACTTGGATGACCTTCAAGGATGTTATCCAAGATTCACCAAGGTGTAATCATGAGATACATCACTTACATAAGGCTCCAAAGTCATATTTACTTTCTGATTTATATAAACTTATGCAAACTCACTTTTCTTCCACTTTTATTCATCATTTCTTCTTCCACAAAGCTTGGAACACCTCTAGGAATGTTTCCACAGGTTTACCATGGTAAACCAAGGTGGAACAACACCATTTTGAGGTCCAAACTTTCTGTTTTGGAAGAAACTTGGTTAACTTTTCGAAACTTAACTTTTTATGCTTGAATCTTGTACCTAGCAACCTCCTAAACCCATCAAGGGTTGTGGGATTTGTTAGAGTTGATTCTTACAAGTTTCTAGGTATAAACAACCTCTAACGTTTCTGTACTAATAGGGTTCAATACAACCCACAAGTGTTGAAGTCACATAAGTTTACCATAGTTCATATGGTGAGACTTATGTTTGATACAAGTGTGAACATTGGATGCTTTGGCAATCCGAACTTGGTTCCACACCTCACTTGATGATTTGTTTGTTGATGTATTAGGTAGTTATTTGTTTCTTTTTATTCACGACCCTCGAATCATCCTTGTGATGATTTGTGTAGTGGTGAATCATACAAAGAGGTTAATCCTCCATGCTTGACTTACATGATAATATATGACAATCTATGATGGACTTAGCTTAGATTATTAATATAACTATATAAATATACATATATATAAGAACTTAGCCAAGTTTGTGATAATAATCGGTTTATGGTTATTCATCATAAACTAGGGCTAACTTATCTACAATTCTAAGTCACTCGTTGTCGATTCTAATGGGCAAACTAGGACCCATGAAATCACATACAACTTAGTGTCACTACGAGTACTTAGACTAGATAATACTTTTATGAATACATACTTTTTGGACTTAAAATCCGAAATCCCGAATCTCACCACTCCATAAACATCATGTAATCTTACCATTTACTCCTTATTCATAAACAACTCGTCACTCACGGATAATCGGAAAGCCTTGCAATATTATGAGTATACTTGACCCTTTTTACGCTTTAATGCACTTTTTGGTGTAACATGTTTCAACTATCAAAATTCACAATACACATAATCAAACACATTCAATCACTCAATCTGCCAACATGCTATTTGTTATGCTTAGGTTGTTTATGCTAGAATACTTTCATGCACTCTGTTTTTCATTAACTTCGCTAGCCCACATTAACAATTATAGCGCTATAGGAGTAACACACCACTTGTCGGGGTATTGTTAAGTTAACATACTTTACGGTCTTGATTACTTCGGTGTCGAGGGATGCACATTATACTTTACAGTCACGTTTAATTCGGTGACGATGGATGCACATTATTCTCGTGGACACTCGGGTTTGGCCTATAGTTATGAATGCTAGCTACAACTTTGTATATAAATTGCCATGTTGGATTTGAGACAAACTTTTATTACATTATGCTAGTACTCCAAAACTTATATACTCGCCAATACTTTTGTATTGAACTATACTTTAAAACATGTTGCAGGATTATGATGATAATAATGATGATGATGATGATGCACGAAACTTAGTAAGATGCCTAGAACCGCATTTTAAACTTTAAATACTTGTTGTAATGTAATTCATTTTGTTTCAACTTGTTGTATTCGATTTCAAACAATGTAATTGATTCTTTTAACAACGAAATGAAATTTATTATTAAATACTTGTCACAATTTAGTGTTATGAGTAATGAGCAATCTATTTCGTCTCACTCCAATGTTTCCGCCATCAGTTGGGGTGTGAGAGATTGGTATCAGAGCCATAAGTATAGGGAATTAGGAAAATTGACATTCTTTCAACCTAGTCTATAGTTAAGCACCATACTCGACCATACTTGATTCATGTGCTAAATTCTTGAGATGCCTTTCTATGTGCTCATATTTGTTTTACTATTTCAAAACATACGCCTTTCCTAAGGCCATTTTACACGATCATATTGAACTCAAAAACACTCATATTATATAAACGAGACGTAATAGGCGTGAAACCCACAATTTGGTGAACAACTCTTAATCCACTCATTCGTTTCCTTTCACAAAATTCGCCATCAAGTTAGGAGTGAAATCCTCACCTTGATAGATAATTTCCATTTCAAATCTAGTGGACCCTCGTCAACGTGTCGGAATTAACTTTCTTAACCCGACGAGTACTAACCACACTTAGGGTACGACATTGTCAAGTTAGGGGTGAAAACCGCATCTTGTCAACTAGTCCCGCTCCTCGATTTTCAAAATCCCATCAAGTCTCGAACTTTCGATTGATTAGAGACATGTAGTAACCGGAATGGTGAATACCATTAACCGAAATTTCAGCAAGAGTATTCCACCTATTAGGCCAAAGCATGCTTCCCAAACTCAAAAGAACTTTCGACCACTTTGGCTTAGTCAAAAGTTCCGTTTTGGAACAATCCAAGTTTTAATCAAACTTCCATTTTATCAATATTAATTACTGGCTTATCACAATTCAAACTTCATTTCCAAAAATTCAAATTATTTTCAAGATTGTTACACTCACATCATACTAAATCTTTTCACATACTTATACGTTATTTACACACATGATTTCAAAAACGTCACCAATAAGATTTACATTACTCGTAATCCGAAAATGGAAGCATATCATCAAGATAGGAGTGATTCCCTTACCTTGACGATTAGCTCCGCTCCTTCCCTTTCTTAAAACGACCTCACCAACAGACTAGGGGTGATTCCCTTACCTTAGTGATCGTTACCAAACTTTCCTTTATCATGCCAACCACATGATCAAGTTTAATACCTAAATCTTTTATCATTTTGTCAAAATTTCTACCGATGCAAAATTTCAAAACTCATCGTTTTATCAAGTGTATTTCTTACCCTACAATCTATTTTACATAAATCACAAACACAAGATTCCTAATCGTACCTTAAATGTTTTACCCCCTGATTTCAAAATTTCATGAAATGCTACCTACCAACTTAATCGGTCTAATGAATCTCTTGCCACGAACTTCATACTCGACCTAATCACTAAAACACGCTCACATTATTTCATTATACTAAAGACATTTGTGACATCTATGCTTGTGTAATCATTGTACAACTCCGAATAATTCAAATATCAATAAAACAATGTGTTTTGATCCCAATATTTGTTTATTTATGTTTGACATTTTGCACGTGTTGATTTTTGTTCGATTTTAAACTCTGAAACACTTTCTGGAAAGTTATACGCAAACTGATGTGTAAACATAATCAGTTTAACATGAAAAACACTCTAGAATAGTGACATAATCTTAACAACCTTAAATAACCTTTACATAACTTAGAAATAAGTTTTGAAGGGTTTGGTATAGCAAAAACAAGTTTATTGGGTCACAGGGATATTTGCGTCAAACTGCAAAAGTCTGCCGATTCGTATGGCAACGTACACTCCGGAACATTATCATAAGATAAACATACCCTAAATACCCTTAACATAGCTTAGAAATAAGTTTTGAGGGGTTCGGTTTGCGAGAATACGCTTATTTGATCATAGGGACTAAAAGCGTCAAAACTGCGAAAGTTTGCATATACGTGCCTCTCTTGCATTCTGACCCTATCCAGACATCCAAAAATTTTTGTAATCACTAAAATATTATATGTTAGTGACAGGAATGCAAAATACCATTCGTCGCGTAATCTGGATCGTTTTTCGTGTCCGTTCAAGTTTCGTCGTAATTAACCGAATAACGCGACCGTACAACCAAATGAACCGACATCCGCGATATTTCCAGGCATATTTCAAGTCCCCTATGCTTTAACATCCTTGTAGAGCCTTGAAATTGGATTAACGGAGGTTAAACGCATCGAAAACATGCTTAAAAGTGTGCAAGGACTGAAACTGTAAATTTCTAAAACTCTTATCTACACCCTCGCGTCGCACGACCCCTGGTGGGTTCTTCTGTCGCGTCATGCGACCACTGCATTTCGACAGCAAGCTGTTACCAGCTCCCAGCGGGTTCCAACTTGGTTTGTTTATTATTTTTCATTGTTTGGAGGCCAAGTATAGTGTTTTCTAACCATACTATCTGATCTTAAACACATGTATGGTCCATAATCAATCCTTAGGCAATACATAATCCACTTGTCATGATCCAAAGCTTCAAGAACAACTATAAATACCCCATTCCATTCACTTCACCAACTTGCTCATTCCTCATTTCTCATCTCCACAACTCTAAGTAGAGGCTACCACTTGTTTGGAGGCCTCTTACCTGAGTTTTCTAGTTCATTTTCCAGCCTTAGAGCATATTGTAAGTGTTCTTTCATGGCTTCTTTATTCATTTCAGCAATTACAAGCTGAAAGTCAAACAGTTTGACTACCGTTTGACTTTCGGTTTTGACTACCGTTTGACTTTCGGTTTTGACCATGAATTGGTCAAGTCAAAGTTCAATTGAACTTTGCAACGTGATCGTAATCACGATGGTCATAATCCCTTGCGATTATACCTACTGATTACGACGTTTACTAGTCGTAGTGACGAGTCAAAGTTTCGGTCAAAATGCACGTTTATGTGCATTTTGTGACGAAATTATTTTCGGATATCAAAACACTTTGTTATGATACCAAATCAGTTTTCTAACTTAGTTAAACATGTTTGAACATGTTTAACTTGTCACTACTAGTTTAGTGCTTATTTAGGGTCGTAACTCAAGCAGTCTTAACAACCGCTTAGACTTTCGAACCCGACGCGTTTGGTCGATCATTAAGATCCGACCAAACATAATTTGTGACCATAGTTGTATAGGGAATAACCTACTGAGGTTATACCTTATGTTCACTTAGTTTGGTTAGTTATTCGTTAAGTCGTTTATATGCCCATTAAAAATGACCAAAATGCCCTTTTGAGCATAAATTCATTTTTAACATATGTAATCAACTTTTGACATCTAAACTGATTTAATAACATTTTAAACATGTTTGGGCATGTAAGACTTAACATATGACATAAATAACCACCCGACCTTATATTTACGCAAACGACGCGTTAAAGTAGCTTAAACTACCTTAACGAGTCGAAACGGGTCAAAAGCACTTAGGATAACTTTCTAATCAGAATGTTAGGTCTATTAAATCATGCCATATGAGTTCCAATACTCATTTGATTTATAGAACTTCATTCTATCATATCCTCCGGTTTAGGATCCGATTTTTAACATAGTTACCTATACTAGGTGCCGTTTGATTCCGTGATCCTTCGAGCTTTAATTGGTCTTAATTCCAAGACTATTATGCAATCCTAAGTGTGTACATAGTCCCCCTCTTTTACCACTTTCAAATATTTTGTGGTGAAACACTTGTGCCCATATGCTACTTTCATGCTTTCATTGCTTTTCATGACATATACATGCTACGTTCACCTAGTACACATATAGTACATGATTTCAATTATCTTTTGCTATGTATGTTGACTGAGCATGCTAGCACATTGATTTCATAGACACTTTTGCGGCATATGTTTACTCAGCATATGAGCACATTGATTTACATTACATTTCTGCTATGTATGTTGACTAAGCATGCTAGCACATTGATTTCATGGACATTTCTACTTCGTATGTTTACTTAGCATACTTAGTACATGGTTTTCACATGACATGCTTACATTGGTTATGACATTGGGTATGTTTAACGGGACAAAATACATTCATTAACATTGATCACGCCGCTCGGTAGTATGTAATGGTACCATAGGACTTGACAAATCCCGTTCCCAGCTTTCTAGGTTTGTTTGGAAGTGGGGAATGACAGAATCCGAAAACATTTTTTGATAAACCTTTGACTTGTTAAGGGTTTATCCGACAGTCTCAAGGCTTGAATGTATGTGATAAACACAACCACATAAATGTTCGTGACAATAAAGCATTGGTTTTGCAAAGCATAACTTTTGATTTAAACTTTGGTTTATTCAAAGACATTGTTTTGTACATGACATTTGGTTACACATTGACATTATACATATGGTTTGAGTAAATACTCTTTATTCACCATACATGACATTTGATTATACATTGACATTATACATATGGTTTGAATACATACTTTTTACTTTCCACACAAGACATTTGATTATACAAGACATGGTTTACACTTGACATTGAACATTGTTTACACATAACATTTTGACATTGGTTTAAACAAGACATTTTTGGTGGTTATTTGATAAGTGATTTAAATAACGAGGCGTGTGTAATATGATAAAAGCATGGTGGATATGCCGCTGGTACTTCCTATATATAAATGCTTTTTAATATTACATATTGTAGCGTTATCTAACTCACTTAGACAAAGACATGATACATTTTATACAAATGACATATTTTCATAAGACATTGTTTTACAAATGACATATTTTATACAAATTCATTTTTACTTGGTTATTTATTTAACCATACATCATTCTTTTATTATCATCTGATTTTGATATTGATTTTCACATGATTTTATAAAAGAAAACATCTTACAAGGTTCATGACTACTTTTTGTTAAATACTTCTTTTAACTTACAAGTCATGAATCCTTCATCTGTAAAACCTATGTATCTCACAGGCATTTTTATGCTGACGTACCTATTTTCACATGTGTTTCAGGAGCTAATGCATGATGATGATCGTAACACAGTTAGGCGGACTTGGGCCTTAGTGACTTAAAACCAAGCAAGACAAGTTTAATTTATGTTCCGTTTTATGTTTGAACAAAGACAATGTAAACACTTAAATTCTAATAAAACCAAACTTTAAATACCATGTGTTGTGAAACACTAATTCTGTTATGACACTCCCCGACTTTTCTGCCGTGGTTTGTTGTTTTACGCGGTCAGGGTGTGACAGAAGAGTTGGTATCAGAGCTCATGGTTATAGGGAATTAGGTTATTAGTAATGCTTTGGCCTAGACTATAACCTTTCTAGGACCCTAACACAAGTTATCTTGTATTTAGATCTTAAAACCGTAAATGTCACCTATCCTTAGGTGATTTCCAAAACAAGAACACAAATTTCCAACATGACTTTGAAATCTATCATCCATTCTTGGATGATTCTTTTTGGCTTAATGGCTTCCAAGTTTTCAAAATATCATCAAAGTTTGGGTCTAAATAATGTAAACACGTGCAATCTGGAAGGGTGGGTGCCTATACCCTGAGTTTTCTGTCTAAGGCTAGAGTGTTCGTACAAATCCGCAGTATCGGACCAGTCACTCTTACCTGGGAACTCTTGAGAATGCCTCCTCGACGCAACGTACAATAACCCAATGCCGAACTGGCAACTATTATAGCACAGCAGATTGCTGCTGTACTACCAAATCTCATTACTCAAATCAACCAAGCCACCAACAACAACATTAATGCACCTGCTCCGTGCAACTTTAAATAGCTTAACTCGGCTAAACCACTCAAGTTTAGTGGTTCTGAAGGAGCAACTGGGCTCCTACAGTGGTTTGAGAGTGTTGAGAGTACATTTCTCCATGTTCAGTGTCCTAACAACCGTAAAGTCGAGTTTGCTTCTAGTTTGTTTCAAAAGAGGGCAGTCACGTGGTGGAACAGGGTGATGAGAGATCGAGGGGCTGATGTTGCTTTGGGTCAAACTTGGGAGGAACTCAGGGCTCTTATGATGAAAGAGTTCTGCCCTCGTCACGAGCAGAGGGCACTTGAAAATGAGTTCCATGATCTTAAGCAAGACAGTGGTGAACACCGTGCTTACACCGACAGATATGAGGAGTTGAGCTTACTATGCCCAACGATGGTCACGCCCTTGGACAAGGCGATAGAAAAATACATTGACGGTCTACCAGATTCTGTTCAGGATATTGTCACTGGTAGCAACCCTATTACCGTCCGATAGGCCATCGAGCTCGTTGCTACCTTGACTGACTCTCAAGTCAAGAAAGGTAAACTCCACAGAAAGGGTGACAAGAAACCATCCGACAAGAACAAGAAACAAAAGGGTAAAAAGGCTGAGTCTTCAAAGAAGTCGAGGAAGCGAAAGGCTTCCAAGAACTTCACTGTGGTAGCACAGACTAATCAAAAAGCTCCTAATCAGCCCGCACAACCACTAGCCAAAAGGCAGTATGCTGGCAATGCACCCTTGTGCAGCAAATGTAACAGCCACCACCAACCACATTTACAGTGTCGCATCTGCACTAACTGTGGGAAATCGGGTCATCTTGCCAATACTTGTCGATTTGTTCTTACCCAGAATCAGGCAGCTCAAAACCCTCCTCAACAACCTGCACGACCTCACTATCCTCCTGGTTCATGCTACAATTGTGGGGATCTGACCCACTACAGAAATCAATGCCCGAAGTTGGCAAACGCAAACCAGGCTCAGGCTCATGGGCGAGTCTTTAACATGAATGCAAATAAGGCGCGAGCAGACAATGAGGTGGTGAATGGTACGTTCTTTGTTAACAACCAACCTGCTTCTGTTCTTTTTTATTCGGGTGCCGATAAGAGTTTTGTATCCTTAGCTTTTGAGCCTTTGCTTTCCATGGCTAGAACAAAACTAGGAAAGCCCTTGACAGTAGAGGTAGCTAGTGGTGAATCCGTTGTACTCGATTCTATCCTTCGGAATTGCCAGTTGTACCTTAATAACCATCTTTTTCCTATCGACCTCACGCCAATGCAACTTGAAAGCTTTGATGTTATAGTGGGAATGGATTGGTTAGCCAAATACCACGCAGAGGTGGTTTGTTATGAAAAGATTGTTCGTATACCGCTTTCGACTGGTGAGATCTTAAAGGTTCGTGGTGAGAAACCTGCTAGTAGTCTTAAACTCATGACGTGCACTCAAGCCCAAAAATACCTACGAAAAAATTATGTGGCCTTCTTGGCACATATCGTAGAGGAGAAAGGCAAAGGTAAGACTATTCAAGATATCCCTGTTGTTCGGGATTATCCTGAGGTATTTCCTGAAGAAATACCGGGTTTACCCCCAGCACGTCAAGCTGAGTTCCGTATTGATCTTGTACCTGGTGCTAATCCAGTTGCTAAATCTCTATATCGTCTTGCACCGTCTGAGATGCAGGAGTTATCTAAACAACTTCAAGAACTTTCTGACAAAGGATTCATCCGGCCGAGCTTTTCACCTTGGGGCGCTCCTGTCCTATTTGTGAAAAAGAAATATGGATCTTTCAGGATGTGTGTCGATTATCGTGAGCTCAACAAACTCACCATCAAGAATTGATATCCCCTACCTCGCATTGATGATCTCTTTGATCAGTTACAGGGCGCTACTTGCTTTTCAAAGATTGATCTACGTTCTAGGTATCATCAACTTCGTGTACTCGAAGAAGATATTCCCAAGACTGCTTTTCGCACAAGATATGGTCATTATGAGTTTACTGTTATGCCCTTCGGTTTGACTAATGCTCATTCCGTTTTCATGGACTTGATGAATAAGGTTTCTAAGCCTTATTTGGACAAAAATTATTGTTTTCATTGATGACATTTTGATCTATTCCAAGACACGAGCCGATCATGAACAACATCTCCGTCTTACAATGGAACTCATAAAGAAAGAACAGCTTTTTGCCAAGTTCTCCAAATGAGAATTTTGGCTTAAGGAAGTTAAATTCTTGGGACACCTTGTCAACGAACAAGGTATACATGTAGATCCCGCCAAAATCAGTCCGATTAAGGATTGGGATACATCTACTACTCCTACCGAGGTTCGTTCATTTCTTGGTTTCGCAGGTTATTACCGCCATTTTATTGTAAACTTTTCCAAGATTGTGGTTCCTCTCACAGCTTTAACTCAAAAGAATAAACCTTTTGAGTGGGGACCCAAGCAGGAAGAAGCTTTTCAGACCTTGAAACAGAATCTCTGTGATGCACCTATCTTATCTTTACCTGAGGGCAACGATGATTTTGTCGTATATTGTGATGCATCCAACTTAGGCATTGGTTGTGTTCTCATGCAAAGAAACAAAATCATAGCCAATGCATCAAGACAACTGAAGGTACACGAGAAAAACTACACAACTCATGATCTTGAGTTAGGCGCAGTAGTTTTTGCTCTTAAAATCTGGAGACACTACCTGTCCAGTACAGAATGTGTAGTGTTCACTGACCACAAAAGTCTCCAGCATATTTTCAATCAGAAAGAACTAAACATGAGGCAACGACGTTAGGTTGAACTCCTAAATGACTATGACTGCGAAATCCGCTACCATCCTGGTATGGCGAATGTTGTGGCTGACGCATTGAGTCGTAAGGAACGCGTCAAGCTTCACTGTGTTTAGGTTCGATCTGATATTCAAACCCGCATTTCTCAAGCTCAACATACTTGTGTTACACAAGACTTGATGGGGAAGAAATTACCATATCATCTTAAGCCTGAGCTTGAACTGAAAGATAATGGGCTATATTATTTCATGGACCGTTTATGGGTCCCAAGTCAAGACAATCTCCGCACCTTGTTAATGTATGAAGCTCACAAGTCTCGTTATTCAATTCATCCTGGTGCAGATAAAATGTATAAGGATCTTCGAACCCAGTATTGGTGGCCGGGTATGAAGAAAGACATTGCCTTATACGTATCTAAATGGCTTACTTGTCTCAAGGTAAAGGCGGAATATCAACATCCCCCTGGATTATTGGAGTAACCAGAGATACCAGTTTGGAAATGCGAAAACATTGTTATGGATCTCATTACTAAGCTACCACGCACTAATAGAGGTCACGATGCCATTTGGGTAGTCGTTGATCGTCTAACCAAGTCAGCACATTTCTTGCCGATCCGTGAGGATCTATCTGCTGACAAACTTGCTAAAACTTATGTGGATAAGATTTTATCCGACATGGTGTTCCTTTGAACATTATACCTGATAGAGATGCTCGATTCTCGTCTCACTTTTAGAGAACCATGCAATCTGCCATGGGAACCCAACTTAATTTGAGCACAACTTATCATCCTCAAATGGATGGTCAATCTGAAAGAACAATCCAGACACTGGAGGATATGCTTAGAGCTTGTGTGATCGATTTTGGTGGTAGTTGGAATTCGCATCTACCATTGATCGAATTCTCCCACAACAATAGTTATCACTCCAGCGTCAACATGGCTCCTTTCGAAGCTTTATACGGTCGAAAATGTCGTTCACCGATCTGCTGGAATGAGATAGGTGAAGCTCAGCTTACTGGACCTGAACTCATTCTAGAGACTACAGATAAAGTCAAGAAAATTCGCAACAACCTTCTAACAGTTAGAAGCCGTCAAAAGAGTTACGCGAATAGACGACGCAAGCCCTTGGATTTCAAGTCGGTGATCACTTTCTACTCAAGGTATCCCCTTGGAAAGGTGTGATTAGATTTGGAAAGAAAGGAAAACTTGCACCTAGATATGTTGAACCATTCAAGATCGTTGAAAGAATCAGAAAAGTGGCCTACAGATTAGAGCTACCTCCTGAACTTGGAAACGTTCGTCCAACCTTCCATGTGTCCAGTCTTAAAAATTGTTTAGCTGATGAAAACCTCCACATACCACTTGATGAAATTCGTGTTGATGACACGATGCACTTTGTCTAGAAGCCTGTGGAAATACTGGACCGTGAAGTCAAAAAGCTCAAATTCAAGCGCATACCGATTGTTAAAGTTCGCTGGGAATCTAAACGTGGCCCAGAATTTACTTGGGAACGTGAAGATCAATTGAGGGCGAAATATCCACATCTATTCTCACAAGTTTCCTCTAAATAAATTTCGGGACGAAATTTTCTAAAGTGGGGGAGACTGCGACATATGTGCTTGTGTAATCATTGTACAACTTCAAACAATTCAAATATTAATAAAACAATGTGTTTTCATCTCAATATTTGTTTATTTATGTTTGGCATTTTGCACGTGTTGATTTTTATTCGATTTTAAACTCTTAAACACTTTCTGGAACATTATACGCAAACTGATGCGTAAACATAATCAGTTTAACGCGACAAACACCCCGGAACAGTGACATAAGCTTAACAAACCTTAAATAACCTATACATAACTTAGCAATAAGTTTTGAAGGGTTTGGTATGGCAAAAACAAGTTTATTCGGTCACAGGGACTATTTGCGTCAAACTTCAAAAGTCTGCCGATTCGTATGGCAACGTACACTCCAAAACATGATCATAAGCTAAACATACCCTAAATACCCTTAACATAGCTTAGAAATAAGTTTTGAGGGGTTCGGTATGCGAAAATACGCTTATTTGATCATCGAGCTAAAAGCGTCAAAACTATGAAAGTTTGCATATACGTGCCTATCTTGCATTCTGACCCTATCCGGACAACCAAAATTTTTGTAATCACTAAAATATTATATTTTAGTGCTAGGAATGCAAAAATACCATTTTTTGAGTAATTTGGATCGTTTTTCGCGTCCGTTCGAGTTTCGTCGTAATTTACCGAATAACGCGGTCGTACAACCAAACAAACTGACATCCGTGATATTTCCAAGCATATTTCAAGTTCCATATGCTTTAACATCCTTGTAGAGCCTTGAAATTGGATTAACAGAGGTTAAACGCGTCGAAAACACGCTTAAAAGTGGGGAGGGACTGAAACTGTAAATTTCTGAAACTCTGATCTACACCCTCGTGTCGCGCGACCCTTGGTGGGTTCTTCTGTCGCGTCACGCAACCACTGCATTTCGACAGCAAGCTGTTACCAGCTCCCAGCTGGTTCTTGTTTATTTATTATTTTTCATTGTTTGAAGGCCAAGTATAGTGTTTTTCAAGCATATGGCTTTATAGCTTAGTGGCATCTTGGGGTGGGATAAAGCTTTGGGACCAATAGGTCCTGGGTTCGAATCCCACAAGGGGTTTTTCCCATATTTATTGGGTTTCCTCCTGAATTGGTGTATAGGCATTATTTCTAGTGGAGATGGATATGATCGGGTGGTTCCGCTGGTGGCACGATGATACTCCAGTGATCCGTCAGTGATCCAAATTTGTTGTTCAAAAAAAAAATATGATATGATCTTAAACACATTTATGGTCCATAATCAATCCTTGGGCAATACATAATCCACTTGTCATGATCCAAAGCTTCAAGAACAACTATAAATACCCCCTTCCATTCACTTCACCAACTTGCTCATTCCTCATTTCTCATCTCTACAACTCTAAGTAGAGGCTACCACTTGTTTGGAGGCATCTTACTAGAGTTTTCTAGTTCATTTTCCAAACTTAGAGCATATTGTAAGTGTTCTTTCATGGCTTCTTTATTCATTTTAGCAATTACAAGCTGAAAGTCAAACAGTTTAACTACCGTTTGACTTTCGGTTTTCACCATGAATTGATCAAGTCAAAGTTCAATTGAATTTTGTAACGTGATCATAATCACGATGGTTATAATCCCTTGCGATTATACCTACTGATTACCATGTTTACTAGTCGTAGTGACGAGTCAAAGTTTCGGTCAAAATGCACGTTTATGTACATTTTGCGACGAAACTATTTTTGGGTATCAAAACACTTTGTTTTGATACCAAATCAGTTTTCTAACTTAGTTAAACAAGTTTAAACATGTTTAACTCGTCACTACTAGTTTAGTGCTTATTTAGGGTCGTATGTAAAGAAGTCTTAACAACCGCTTAGACTTTCACACTCGACCCGTTTGGTCGATCATTAGGATCCGACCAAACATAATTTGTGACCATAGTTGTATAGGGAATAACCTACTAAGGTTATACCTTATGGTCACTTAGTTTGGTTAGTTATTCGTTCAGTCATTTATGTGCCCGTGAAAAATGACTAGAATGCCCTTTTGAGCATAAATTCATTTTTAAGATGTGTAATCAAACTTTTGACATCTAAACTGATTTAATAACATTTTTAACATGTTTGGGCATGTAAGACTAAACATATGACATAAATAACCATCCGACCTTATATTTACGCAAACGACGCGTTAAAGTAGCTTAAACTACCTTAACGAGTCGAAACGGGTCAAAAGCACTTAGGATAACTTTCTAATCAGAATGTTAGGTTTATTAAATCATGCCATATGAGTTCCAATACTCATTTGATTTATAGAACTTCATTCTATCCTATCCTCCGGTTTAGGATCCGATTATTAACATAGTTACCTATACTAGGGGCCGTTTGATTCCGTGATCCTTCGAGCTTAATTCCAAGACTATTAAGCAATCCCAAGTGAGTACATAGTCCCCCTCTTTTACCGCTTTCAAATATTTTGGGGTGAAACACTTGTGCCCATATGCTACTTTCATGCTTTCATTGCTTTTCATGACATATACATGCTATATTCACCTGGTACACATATAGTACATGATTTCAATTATGTTTTGCTATGTATGTTGACTGAGCATGCTAGCACATTGATTTCATGGACACTTTGCTACATATGTTTACTTAGCATATGAGCACATTGATTTACATTACATTTCTGCTATGTATGTTGACTGAGCATGCTAGCACATTGAGTTCATGGACATTTCTACTTCGTATGTTTACTTGGCATACTTGGTACATGGTTTTCACATGACATGCTTACATTGGTTATGACATTTGGTATGTTTAACGAGACAAAAATACATTCATTAACATTGATCATGCCGCTCGGTAGTATGTAATGGTACCATAGGACTTGACAAATCCCGTTCCCAGCTTCCTAGGTTTCTTTGGAAGTAGGGAATGACAGAATCCGAAAACATTTTTCTGATAAACCTTTAACTTGTTAAGGGTTTATCCGACAGTCTCAAGGCTTGAATGTATGCGATAAACACAACCACATTAATGTTCGTAACAATAAAGCATTGGTTTTGCAAAACATAACTTTTGATTTAAACTTTGGTTTATTCAAAGACATTGTTTTGTACATGACATTTGGTTACACATTGACTTTATACATATGGTTTGAGTAAATACTCTTTATTCACCATACATGACATTTGATTATACATTGACATTATACATATGGTTTGAGTAAATACTTTTTACTTGCCACACAAGACATTTGATTATACAAGACATGGTTTACACTTGAAATTGAATATTGTTTACACATAACATTTTGACATTTGTCTAAACAAGACATTTTTGGTGGTTATTTGATATGTGATTTAAATAACGAGGCGTGTGTAATATGATAAAAGCATGGTGGATACGCCGCTAGTACTTCTTATATATAAATGCTTTTATGATATTACATATCGTAAAGTTATCTAAATCACTTCGACAAAGACATGATACATTTTATACAAATGACATATTTTCACAAGACATTGTTTTACAAATGACATATTTTATACAAACTCATTTTTACTTGGTTATTTATTTAACCATAAATCATAGGGTGTTCTACTGTGTATGGTAAGACACGGAACGTAACATGACACCGAATAACGAAACGGACGTAACATGGTTAAAACATGGTGGATACGCCGCTGGTACTTCCTATATATAAGTGTTTTTACCACATTACCGAACTTTCATAAAACGTGCCATTAGAAATTCGGTGTTTAAAGGCCTTGTTTAAACACGGTTACACAAACTTTAACAACTCATAAACGCACTGCTAAACACGCGATATCCGATTATCCATGACGAGATCTCATCCTCAACACTTCATATTCGCATTGTATCCAATAATCATACCATTCATATCCTTACAATCATCTAGATCGTTCGCTCCCTCCATACCACATGTATTCCAATTATTCTTTAGACATTTTATTCAAACCTTAGTTACAATGAATCGGTCTAAATGTTCAATCCCTTAAAAATGCCTCTCTACTTATTAAAACTATTTTTCATTTTTTTTTATTTCGCACAAACATATTTAATCGGCCGTTACCCCCAAAACTTTTTGATAAATACCTAGCCTTCTCGTTTCTCACCATTAAACAAATTTCTACAAACATGTGATTTTACTAATGCTCCTTGAAACAGATAAAACTTTCTGACAACCTCGATGTGGGCCACACCTTTCATCAAAATACAAACCGTTTTATACAAAAACTTTCCTTCTTAGGTAACATCTTTCGAAATACTACTCCCATCTTGTGACATATTTTAAAATACTTTCCCATCGGTCTGTTCAAACTAAATCAAACTCACTTTGCCTATATATACACATGCACGTCTTACTTACGATTAATGCCTCAAAACACCTTAGTTAAACCAACTACTTTTACAAATCTATTCTTTGTGTTCATCAAAATTCCCATGCATTTTCAAACACTTCAAACTTCAAAATCTCAAATTTAGTCAAATCATTCTTTTTAGCCAAAATACTTTTTGCAAAGTTTCCTCTTAAATAAATTTCAGGATGAAATTTCCTAAAGGAGGGGAGACTGTAACGCCTCGCTTTTTAGAACTTCCCGTATTTAGAAAGCTCGCCTTGTATTCTATTTATGGAAACTCACATTATTTTGTAATCGTATTTCATTGCCAATCAGTTTAAACCGACACTATCCTCGTAATAAAAACTTGGTCGTTTTACTTAGTTTATGCATTTATCATACATACTCGCTTTATCATCAAGTTACACGCATATTCGATATACATTTATCTCACGCACAAATACGTACTTATTCTACATGCAAACGATCGAAAATACGTATTCTTTTGATATGTGATTTAAATAACGAGGCGTGTGTAATATGATAAAAGCATGGTGGATACGCCGCTAGTACTTCCTATATATAAATGCTTTTATGATATTACATATCGTAAAGTTATCTAAATCACTTCGACAAAGACATGATACATTTTATACAAATGAAATATTTTCACAAGACATTGTTTTACAAATGACATATTTTATACAAACTCATTTTTACTTGGTTATTTATTTAACCATAAATCATAGGGTGTTCTACTGCGTATGGTAAGACACGGAACGTAACATGACACCGAATAACGAAACGGACGTAACATGGTTAAAACATGGTGGATACGCCGCTGGTACTTCCTATATATAAGTGTTTTTACCACATTACCAAACTTTCATAAAACGTGCCATTAGAAATTCGGTGTTTAAAGGCCTTGTTTAAACACGGTTACACAAACTTTAACAACTCATAAACGCACTGCTAAACACGCGATATCCGATTATCCATGACGAGATCTCATCCTCAACACTTCATATTCACATTGTATCCAATAATCATACCATTCATATCCTTACAATCATCTAGATCGTTCGCTCCCTCTCATACCACATGTATTCCAATTATTCTTTAGACATTTTATTCAAACCTTAGTTACAATGAATCGGTCTAAATGTTCAATCCCTTAAAATGCCTCTCTACTTATTAAAACTATTTTTCATTTTTTTTATTTCGCACAAACATATTTAATCGGCCGTTACCCCCAAAACTTTTTGATAAATACCTAGCCTTCTCGTTTCTCACCATTAAACAAATTTCTACAAACATGTGATTTTACTAACGCTCCTTGAAACAGATAAAACTTTCTGACAACCTCGATGTGGGCCACACCTTTCATCAAAATACAAAACGTTTTATACAAAAACTTTCCTTCTTAGGTAACATCTTTCGAAATACTACTCCCATCTTGTGACATATTTTAAAACACTTTCCCATCGGTCTGTTCAAACTAAATCAAACTCACTTTGCCTATATACACACATGCACGTCTTACTTACGATTAATGCCTCAAATCACCTTAGTTAAACCAACTACTTTTACAAATCTATTCTTTGTGTTCATCAAAATTCCCATGCCTTTTTAAACACTTCAGACTTCAAAATCTCAAATTTAGTCAATCATTCTTTTTAGCCAAAATACTTTTTGCAAAGTTTTCCTCTTAAATAAATTTCGGGATGAAATTTCCTAAAGGAAGGGAGACTGTAACACCTCGCTTTTTAGAACTTCCCGTATTTAGAAAGCTTGCCTTGTATTCTATTTATGGAAACTCATATTCTTTTGTAATCGTATTTCATTGCCAATCAGTTTAAACCGACACTATCCTCGTAATAAAAACTTGGTCATTTTACTTAATTTATGCATTTATCATACATACTCGCTTTATCATCAAGTTACACGCATATTCGATATACATTTATCTCACGCACAAATACGTACTTATTCTACATGCAAACGATCGAAAATACGTATTTTATACATGTTATAGATGCAAATACTTGATTATACATTTATAATACTTAACCCATACTTCTATACTTTTTAATACTTAAATATATTCTAATTATGCATAAAATAACATAAAATGTAGGATTGTGTGTCGACCCGAACGAGTCGTTCAGAGGAGTTTTCGTCAATTACAGGTGCGGAAAACAAGTAATCAACGTAGGAACAGCTTGCAAATCACTTTAAACACCTCTTTGTATTGAATTATAACAGTTTACAAGCAAATCTCGATCCGGCAGCACCTCGGTACGAGTTTTCAGATCAGTTCCTAATGATTCGCTCAAACATCACTATATATAGGAGTTTAGGTTCGCTCCAATGGATATGTCCGTATAAGCGGACCTCCATCGAACACATGAGCGAACCTGTATGATGACATAAAAGCGAACCTCCTTTGTTCATAAAAGCGAATCTACCTCTAAACTCTCATACAATATCCTGTTTTCTCGTAAAACGTGCCCTGATCTAACATTCTAAGTATATGACTTGATCCAAGACGAAGTCAACAGATGTAGTGCACCAACAGACTCCCCCTCAGATGTTGACGGAGTCGTCCATCGAGTCATGACATTGTTGATTCTTCCCATCTTCAGTCTTGATCAGTCTCTGGGCTTCTCTCTTTCTATCTTCATCTCTTTCTCTTTTATCATCAACAGACTCCCTCACTTTGATATTGACATCTTTTGAGTTTCTCATCTCCAACATATGCTCCCCTCAAATGTTGACTTTTCCTGCATAAAACTTCTACCACAAACATAAGTTTTATGACAAACATTTAAGCATATAGAAACTACTCAAGACTTATCACAAATTAATCAAAAAACACTCAGATACTGATGAACCACTTGAAATTGTGACATTTTTCTTATCAAAATAAAACAAACTTCCAAACCAATTGTTCATCATGTTTAGCACTTAAAATTTTGAAAATCAGCTTTTCAATATCAGTCGTCAAAAATATTTTTGTATTTTTCAAAAAAATGCTAAAACACACTTAAAATCTTTTTGGATTTTTGACATAAGAGAAATAAAATGCAGTAAAGAAATATTTACAAACATTATCTTTGTGAGTTTTTGTAAGAGGATCATATCAGCTTATGAGACAAATCACCAACACCGTTAAGCTTGATTTCATTTTAAGTTCTAAACAATTTACCTAGATTGTCAGTATACTGGTCCACTTAAATTTCCACACAAAGTTCAACTGATCCGAGATACGATATTAATGTTTTAAGCACTTAAACTTATCCGTGTGTCCCACTACTTGAATATACTCCCGTATTCAGATCCCAATATTCAGTCTTACAGGTGAATATACCACAGATGATATCTGTAAGGGGTTAGGTGCGAAACCGTGAGAGCTCAGGTCAGAACTTCCGTTCAGCAGAGAGATGACGGCTCGACTTTTGGTGGGTCCCCTTTAGAGGATCTTTTTTACAACAGCAATGACTATCAATTTTATTGTTTCATCGATTTGCTGAGGGCGGCGCTTTTTCAAGCATTTGCAGAAAGTATTATCCGGGGACTAGGTCAGTACTTCCATACAGCAGAAGTCCCGGGATAATACCCCAGATATCACTGAGCATAAAGACCTAGTATCTCAGAATAAGGGACCTTTCAAACAAGATTTCAAGGGTTACCTATATATCCAAGCAGTTTTGTTAACCCACAGAATAAGCAAGTTTGAATTTTTAGGTTTATATCTCGTCACAATCTACTAAATGTGTAAAAATCTACTGACACATCCACAGTAAGATTGTTTAACACTTTTAAACTTTCCAATTCTTTAGCATGTTGTGATAGTCCGCTGATGTACTATCATTTCCTCTTTTTAACAACAAACTCATTTTTTTGTTTTTATCATGTTTTTGACTTTTTCAAATTTTCTAATGTTTTTGGATTTTCTGAAAATTTTCTACTCCCCCTAAAATGCAAACACATTAAAGAAAATTGAAAACAAACTGTACAGAAACATGACAACCGATATCAAATCGCCTCAATTCGCCATTCACTTGGCATAAAACAATCAGAACTCCCCCTATCAACAAACTATTTTCTCATTTAGATTTCAAAACACTTTAGTTTGTTTTAATCAAAATGATTTTTCCGGAAAAGAAGTTTGATTGATATTATCACTTGTAGGAATATCAATGCTAAGTTAGGGGATGTGGTTCATCATCTTGTTTCTCAATCACTTGTAGGAAAATGCAAGTACAAATTAATGTCCTTGATTTACCATATGCACAGGTTATTCACAATCAAATCTTCTAACCACTTCTAAACAAACACAAACAAACCTTTTGTTTTACCGTTTTCATAATTGACATTACCGTAGTAAATTCCTCAAGAAAAATGCTGATACCTGCTCCTCGCTTACCAACTTGGAAGCTCCGGCATAGTCCTTCAACCTGTAAAATTTTAACAATTTCAAACACTTTCAAATTATCCTAATTTAAACATGAAAGATGCCGATTCCTGATCCACGATTACCAACTTGGGATCTCCAGCAAGTCCAGTGTTTTACTCAAACATAATGTCCACCCAAGCCTCACCAGCCTTGGGTGACTTTGGAACACATCTGTCCCACCAACATTTTGATTTATAAAATTCTTTAGCATCCTTTACCTTCTTATCAACCATCTTTCCAAAAATGTGTTTGACTTTCCCGTTGAAAGCCTTCTCAACATCAAATTCTCCTTTATCAGCGAAGAATTGATTTGAGATCTCAACCTTTCCAACTTTCTTCATCAAATTTTCCTTTGACAATGACGGAAAATTCTCATCGTTCACCACTGGAACGGAATTCACAATCTTTTTATCAACCAATGACTCCTCTGATTTTATGGAATCAGATTCATTGTCAGAACTACTTTCAGACTTTACAACCCATTTTTGTTTACTCAAATCGACTTGTCTTTTGTAAAAACGTTTTGAAGTTTCACCAACTTCCAAAGTCGATTTATCAACACATTTCTTTTTCATATCAGAGTTAGAAGCCACTCCCTGTTTTGAATAAATGGACTCTTGGCAGTTCCAAGCAATGTGTCCAACTTTTTGACACTTGAAACAGATTCTTCTATCAACTCTCGAAGCAAACTTCCTCACATTCTTCTTCACTTCAGCAAGAAACTCTTGATTTGACTGTTTCCAGAAAGGTTTCTTCTGTTCATCCTCTGAACTTCCTCCTGAAACAAATTTTGTTTTTGGTTTATAAGTTTTCTGATTTTTATAATTTTCTGAAGAATTGAAACCAAGACCTTTCTTTTTGAGATTACCATTATGGTTTGGTTTCTTTCGATAACCTGAACCATAACCGTAACCCTTTTTCTTGTTCAATCTTTGTTGAACTCTTGAAGTGTACTTTTTAGGTTTTTCAGCAAGATTTAAATCTTTTATTTCAGAAATATTAATTTCTGTTAATTTGAAAACCTGTTTAATCATTTCAGTTTTGACACTTCTTATTGGAAATTCCTCATCAGAATATAATTTGCCTAAATCATTTAATGTATATGCTACTTTGATTGATTCGTAATTCAAATTAGATTTTGATAACAGGAATTCTTTATTGTAAACTCTGTTAACCGGCGAACTCGGACTTTTCTTAGACGAACTCGAACTATCTGACTTAGACTCCGACTTTGACTCTTCATCCATATCCAACACCTGATCGACAACTCTCTTAACTAACTCGGACTCATGATCAGTGTCAGACGCTGTGAATGTAACATCAATATTGTCTGGTAATTCATCAGTGATTTCAGACTTTAATTTGATGTTTAGAGCCTTGTCTACCTGTTCCTCATTTGGTTTCCTGGGGGAATAACTTTCAAAGATAGGAGGCGGACATATGTTATACTTGACATTTGGTTTCTTACCAGTATCCTCTTCTTTTTCTTTTTCTTTCTTCTTGAACGCTTCAAGACCTGCAACAGTAGGATAAACCCGATCAATCAGATAATCACAAGTAGTGTAACTCAACAACAATCGGTTAATCCTTTCACTTTCTATTTTCTCAAGTTCCAACTCCTTCTTCAAATTAGCACAGTCTTCAATATAGTCATTAATGACACTTTGCTTTGTCATCAAAGTTGCACTCATCTTGTCATTTGCTTTTTCAAATTCTGCATTTGCTCTTTTCAAACTGTCAACTGTCCTGTTCAATACGTCGTATGACTCTTTCACATACTTCACATCAAACAGTAGATCTTCCTTAATCTTTTCTAAGTCGACAATCTTTTTGTCTTTCTCATCACACTCTTTGCAAGATTCTGAACATTTCTCACAAGGCTTAGTAACTTCAACCACCTTTTCAACTATCTTTTCAACTTCGACAGTCTTTTCAACTTCTACAAGTTTCTCGACCTCAACAATCTTTTCGACAATCTTTTCTACTTCGACCACCTTTTCAACTTCAACTATTTTCTCAACTTCCACGAGTTTCTCGACTTCGACAATTTTCTCCACTACTTTCTCTACTTCAACAATTTTCTCTATTGCAATCTCAGCAGTTGCTTCATCTTTTGTTTCTACAGCTTCAGTCTTCGCCTTTTCATCAGCGAGTAATTTTGCTGCTTCTAGCTCTTTCTGCAATCGAGCAATCTTCTTCTGATTCAGCATCTCAACTTTATCTGCATAGAAAAAATTAAAACTTTCAGGATCAATGCTTTTTCGACATTTGTTAAGATAATCTTCCTCATCATCCATATCAACATCACTTCCAAGATCTGGAAATATCGGAATCCTTTTCTGACAATCCTCATTTTGATCCAGAATCCTGGTAACAAGTGCAACATCAGATTTAGTTCCACTAGGTATATACTTGTCCTAGCTAAATCCCTGTGCAACAAACTCATCACTTTGATCTATGATCCCATAATAAGCTTTCCTATTGGCTTCTTCAATCATTTTCCCATGAGCAGTTTGCGGTTCCTTTTGTTGAGGTTTTTGATCGATTTGATGAAAGATTGATTTCTGATAGTAATTGCTCTTTTCTTGACTACCAGTTGACTCTCGGTTCTTACATTCCCGTTTAAAGTGACCTTTTCCTTTACATCGGAAACAGGTTACCTTTGACTTATCAAAACCAAGTGGAGAGGTAGCCATTCCTCGAAACTCGTCTCTGCCCGTAATCTGTTGAAATTTTTCAGCTCTCCTGCAGGCACTAGCTAAGCACCACTTCACATCCATCAGCTCAAGCTCTTCTGCATCAATTTGGTCGTAATCTTCTTTTGTGAGCATTGGATTACCAATTCTTCCAGCAATCAAACTTTCATACGACTCTAACATGGCGACAAGAGATGCCATGTGTTGCTTCGCCACTTCAGGAGACAGATTCTGACCATTCTGAATAGTTAGTGTAACATTGCACTGCAGATTATTCGAATTTTGCTTTTGAGAGCTAGGTGTGTTGCTGTTTGGATCAAAACTTGAGAATGATGAAGTAGATCCACCACTTTGAGTTGTAGTACTTGCATTTGGACTTGCAGACCCATCAGCACTGAACGCAGTACTAATCTTTGGACTTTGACTGGGAGTGGTCTCAAACTTGTTCCCTTGATAGTACAGACTGACATCTTGCTTTGCATTTGGATTTGTCATGATAGCTGTCTTTTGAATACCCAGCTCATGTTCTTCGATTTTCTGAATAAACTGAGCCAAATTCATGTTCTCGGACTTTCTCATAAGTTTCACAACCATCAAATACATTCCCCACTTATGTTGTGGTAACGCCTCTGCTAATTTATCAACCCACTCATCATCATCTTTCACTATATTCAACCTACCCATTTCCAATACCAGATGACAATACCTATCAATGGTCTGTTTTGTAGTTTCATGATCGAAAGCTGTAAACATATCAAATGATTTTTTACAATAACGCCTTTTTGTTTTTGATCATATCAGCAGTTCCTCTGAATTTCTGAATCAAAGCCTCCCAAATGGATTTAGCTGTTCCGTTATATTGAAGTAAGATGAAGATATCTTCTTTAACTGCTTGCTTCAGCTGATCATCATCTTCTCACTAGTGTACTTCAACTTATCAGCTTCAGTAAAATCATCGAAACCCTTTACTAATCCACGCTCATTCTTTGGTTTCTCATAGTCTTTTAGCAGTGAACACCAAGCATCGAATCTGTAGGCTTGAACCCAATTCTCAAATCGATTTCTCCAACCCTGAAAATCTTCAATGTACATGAGTTTCGGTGGTTTTTGATGAGTTCCCGTCTCATTCTCATTATACAACGCTTCAGCAGCTGTTACAGGGACAACGGGTGTCGCAAACGCATTGTAGAACTCTTCAGCCATGTTTTAAAACTCAGATGATGCTTCGGGAAATACCGTCACTAAGAGCGAACTTCAAATATCACTAAGAGCGGATCTCAAATGTCACTAAGAGCGAACCTCAACTGTCACTAAAAGCGAACCTCAACTGTCACTAAAAGCGGACCAGTTAGAACTTTGGAGCGAATCTGTTTGAAAATGTATCTATGAGCGGATCTCTGAAGTTTTGTAACAATGAGCGAATCTCACAAGTTCCTTGGAGCGGACCTTACAAGCGAATCTATGAGATGTCAGTAAAAGCGGACCTATCTCGGACACATTTTTGACTCACTTTTAATCCGAATTTTGACACCAAACTTTCCAGGGTTTGTCTCTATACTATTGCGCACAATCCTTGAAATTTTGAGTCGATTCTGACCGTTGAATGTTTCTGAAATGATGAAAGAAGGTGTAGAAGAAAGAAAACTTGATGAATTTCAGCTATTCTCTGGAGAACTCCTCCTCCTGAAGCTCTGATACCACTTGTAGGATCGTGTGTCGACCCGAACGAGTCGTTCAGAGGAGTTTTCGTCAATTACAGGTGCGGAAAACAAGTAATCAACGTAGGAACAGCTTGCAAATCACTTTAAACACCTCTTTGTATTGAATTATAACAGTTTACAGGCAAATCTCGATCCGGCAGCACCTCGGTACGAGTTTTCAGATCAGTTCCTAATGATTCGCTCAAACATCACTATATATAGGAGTTTAGGTTCGCTCCAATGGATATGTCCGTATAAGCAGACCTCCATTGAACACATGAGCGAACCTGTATGATGACATAAAAGCGAACCTCCTTTGTTCATAAAAGCGAATCTACCTCTAAACTCTCATACAATATCCTGTTTTCTCGTAAAACGTGCCCTGATCTAACATTCTAAGTATATGACTTGATCCAAGACGAAGTCAACAGATGTAGTGCACCAACATAAAATATACCTAATATCAAATTACAAGGACCAATAGTGTAAATTTGCGAAAGTTGGCCGGGTGACCACGGCCGCGACACGCGGCAAGAACACCCCTTCCGCGACCCACGGGAGATATCGATCCGCACCAGCTTTGTTCCAGCACGCTGATTAGTCGATTTTTCACACTATTCTTCCAACTACTTTTCTTTAATACTCACCTAACTCACAATTAACACTAACTCTAACCCCTACACTATAAATACAAGCCTTCCACACTACCTTAACCCTTTGCACTCTCTAAATTCACTCTCAAATCCTCTCAAATTCACCTAAATTTCCAATGTTGGCAGATTCTTACCTTTGCTCAAGGATGTTATCCAAGATTCACCAAGGTGTAATCACGAGATACATCACTTACATAAGGCTCCAAAGTCGGATTTACTTTCTGATTTATATCAACTTATGCAAACTCACTTTTCTTCAACTTTTATTCATCATTTCTTCTTCCACAAAGCTTGGAACACCTCTAGGAATGTTTCCAAAGATTTACCATGGTAAACCAAGGTGGAACAACACCATTTTGTGGTCCAAGCTTTCTATTTTGGAAGAAACTTGGTTAACTTTTCAAAACTTAACTTTTTATGCTTGAATCTTGTACCTAGCAACCTCCTAAACCCATCAAGGGCTGTGGTCAATATCCTTGACAAATATAACATGAAGTTGAATCCTTCCAATTGCCATTTTGGAGTTAAAGCTGGAAAATTCTTAGGATATATGGTGACCAAGAGAGGAATAGAGGCGAGTCTAGAACAAATCAAGGCTATTGTGAACATCAAGTTTCTTGCCAATGCCAAGGATGTGCAAAGGTTGACAGGAAGAATCGCAGCCTTGAACTGATTCATCTCAAAGTCCTTAGAAAAGTGCAAAGAGTTCTATCATATCCTGAGGAAGAATAAAAAGTTTGAATGGACTGAAAAGCATGAGAATACCCTCAAAGCCCTCAAGGATTACCTATCCTCAGCGGCAGCTCCAATGAAACCAGAAAATGGGGAAACATTATCCTTATACTTAGCTGTTTCAGCTAAGGCAGTAAGTGTCGTCCTAGTTTAGGATCATGAAGGCTCTCAACATCTGGTATACTATGTAAGTAAAAGTCTACTTAATGCTGAGTTCGGGTACTCTCACTTAGAGAAACTTATTCTTGCTTTAATTATGTCATCTATTAAACTCAGACATTATTTTGAAACTCATCCTATTTTTGTCAAAAATAACTTTCCTATCAAGAATGTTTTCAGGAATCCTGAAATGTCAGGAAGGATGGCAAAATGGGCAGTCAAGCTTAGTCCATATGACATTAAGTATGAACAATAAGGTAAAAAAAGGTAAACAAAAAAGAAAACGATAGAAACTCGGCTGGTTTCAGTACATTCGTTATAGCAAAGCAAACTAAAAGTTAAAAATATGTTTAAAAGAGGATCGACACGTTCGTTAAAAAATAAACTAAAAAAACTTTGCCACACTCGTTATAGCAAAGAAAAAGAAAGTTAAAACAATATGTCTAAATCGGTATGAACGTTTTCTTTAAAAAAAAACTACTATTTAGGGGTAGAAAAGTAATTTCTTTAAAATAAAAGAAAAATATACAATGACTAAATATATAGGTTGCAAATGAAAGTTTACACATGAAATAGACTAAAGAACAAAAAAATCACTATTCATCTTCTCTTAATTTATATAGAGATAAGGGATGGGTAAATTACTGTCACACCCCGATATTTCCACGTTTCACCGGTGGGCCCGGTGGGGGATTACCGTGACGTAGTTGGTAACATTACAGTGAAACAACACAATATTTAAATGCACAGCGGAAGCAAAAGGATAGATATATTTCAACCGAATTTAATTGTAATATCAAGTATCACAAACAGTTGAAATAATCCACAGGAGGGATCAAAATAAAATAGGAAACATTGTTCAACAGTTTGACATCCAAGCTTGCGAGACTTATTGTGGACGCTAGGAGAAAGCCAGCCTAGTTCGCGTAGTACCTGCACTTAACCTTTTTGGGAAAATACGTCAGTTTACACTGGTAAATACATTCAACCGACTCAGTTTGAAAAGTTTAATAAAATTGATTTGAATGCACGTGGCACAAACTCTTATAACTTGGGATAATTAATTGAATATAATACTTGTAAACGAATTACATGTTTCTTATGCATTCAGTAGCCCGATCCGCAGACCGGGTTAAAGATCAATAGACACACCACATTATTTATTCATTTATGCACTGACGGGTGTACGCCTACACCCCGTGCCCAGGTTGTGGCCATCTCGTAAGATGATGCCAAGGATATCCGGGACATGGTCATTAACCCCCAAAGGCTTTAAGCAAACAAAACATTTCGAAACGAAGCATATCAATAATTTAATCTCTATTCGATTAAAGATTCAATGTTGGACCAAGCGGTAATTTATATACCGTACCCCAAGCCTGTATAAGGGAAATTAAGTTAAAAGTATTTACCTTTGCAAGTATCAATCACAAATAGCAAATGCGTGCAGCTTTTACCGAGTCTCCTATTCTGGAACGAAGGTTTATAATAACCTATTAGAATCCTAACGGGTTTTTAATTAAGCCTAAACTTAGACCGGTTAGTTTTAACGAAAGATACGGTTCGAACGCGTGATTAAGCGAAGACCGGAATAGAATGTGATTTAGACCCGACAAGTTTGAAGACTTGTATAATATGGGTAATCCAACCACATTCTGGATTTTGAGATAAAAACGACAAGGTTTGACCCGTTTCGGCTAATTTATGCAAACTAGTTACATAAACCGAACCGAACGCGTAAATAGCGTAACGGGTAACGGGTAACCGTAAGAGTCCAATACAGGTTTCCTAAGTCAATATGCTTTAAACGTGTTGTGATACCAGTAGGATATCTCCCATTATGCCCAAAACAAGTTTAATCTCAATATAAGCCCCGTAGGGGTATTTTGGTCATTTTAAAGGTTATAAAAGGGATTATTTATAATTCTGATGTTCGGGTCTGAATAAATCAGTAAAGCAACTTATTTTAACAGGGTAAATCAGTTGGTGTTAAGTCTTATGTGACAAAAATGGTTTTAAACCCATACTAGGTGTTTAATACGCGTAAAAAGTCATTTTAAGCGATTTCCGGGTTATACAGAAAATCTGAGTTTTCCGATCAGGTTATAAGGTTCAAAATACTTAATTTATTATATGAAATCAGTAGCAATTGGATTGGCATCAAAATACTATGTAGAACTCATTTTATAACTAAAAAGGGTATAATTGGTACTTACCGAATCAAGGTCATAACCATAGGTTATGAGCAGGTTAAAAATAATTAAAAATCTTTAAAAATCCCAAAATATTATATTACATCAGTGGGTAGAAGGTTTGGTGTCAAAAGTTGGGTTTGGATAGGCTTTATGCTAAGTGCGCCGTTTAATTAGTAAAAGGTTTCTTAAATGCGCTATTTAGCATAACTCCTATTCTAGACCTCTAACTGATATGAAATTTTAGGGACATGTTTATAATTCAGTAGCAAAGATTATTGTCCTCTCACATTTCCAAAATTCTCGTTTTATGGTTAAAAGGGCATTATGGTCAAACATTAGGCAATTAACGGAAACTTGTAAACGAAGCGGACAATCAATGAACCAGTCACAGAAGGTTATACTATCATGTAACCTAGTCCTAAGGAAGTCCTAAGGCATTTCTAGACTCTACTAAAACGGATCAGAACTGAAGTCAAAGCAAAAGTCAAAGTTTTGCTACTTTCGGTTTCGAACCGGGTCTAAACAGAAAATTGTCAGATCAAACAAGCTTAGATCAGTTCTTATACTTATTACCAAGTTATATGAGTGATAAAATAGGTTACATGCCTTCTACATTGTTAATTATGTGTTAATTCATAAATTAGCATTCTGTTGACTTTTTCTAAACAACTTTGACCTGACATTTGATCTAGTTAGAGTGGGAATCAGAGGGTGCCCTTTCAAGGGTTTAAAGCCCACATGATTACCAACTTATAAGTACCTTTGATTCGAGTAATCACTGGACCATTAAATATTAATCGTTAAGTCAACCATTAATTACGACGGTTTGACTTTTAAGCTAAAACTAAGTAAAAACTTAACTAAGAAAGGTTAAGCATACTTACTGAAGTCCTATGCAAAATTTGGGATGCTTTGGAAAGGCACTTGTGCTCCAGAAAGCTCCACAATTGCAGATGAAATGAATGATCACAAGGTTGTGACATGAAGGCCTTTTATAGTGTTTAAATCACCTTAGATCATTGCCAAACAAGTCTACTACTGATAATGGATCATCCACAAGTGTCCCTAAGGTCTAAAAAGCATGTAGGGGGCGCCTATGCTGTGAAAATATCGAGTTTATGTCGGTTACAAGGCTGAACAGGAGGCTGTCTATGTTTTTCTGCATCTGGGCGTCTCATGCGGCCCGCGTAAGACTCTTGTTAGTCTTACGCGGCCCGCCTGAATCATTCTGACAGATTTCAAATCTTTCAATAATTGCAGGTTGGCTCTTGGCTCTTCGGAAGGGTATTTCTTGCATTATGAGCCCTTCTTATTTACGTACAAGGGCCTCGAGACTTTTACCCATCTTGTTAAGTCCTTGGTCACCTTGTTATTACCCGAAAGGTCAAAACTTTTAATGTTTACGCTTTAACCCCTCTTAAACGAATTTGATCATAAATTTCTCATATGGCAACGAAACTTTATGAAATTTTTATCGTGCATTCTAGTGAGCATAATTTACCGTTACAAAGCTTCGGGTTTGCTAAAAGGTCACTCAGAGGTATAACTTAAACATGTTGACACATTTAACCCCTTGTAGTTTGTAATCTCTCACTTTCTTTCATATTTAGTTCCGTATGATCCATGATTTATTCGTTTGACGGTATTTACATTTTGTAGGGCTATTCTAGGATATATTTATCCTTTGTTGACAATTTGAACCTTTATATTCACATACTTTCCATGTTTGTCAACTTTAGTCCCTCTAGAGTATTCTTTCTCACGTTCAAGCTTATGACACGTGTCAATACATTATAGGACGTGAATTTTCGAGGTGTTACAATTACTTTTTGAGTCCCTGTGTTTTAGAGGTTTTAACCAATTGAGTCCAAAATCAAAATGTTTAATGCCCGGAGTCCCTATAGCCACTTTTCTTAACAATTTAAGTCCAAATTTCTAACACCATCCACCAAATCTGTCAATTGTGAGGGTAATTTGGTCATTTACACACAAAGTACAAATTTTATATGCATATAAATACAAGGAACAAGTCTCTAATGCATAAACTTTTAATATATAATAATGGTCGTGGAACACTTTCCTGGTTCTGCGAGAGCTCTAGAAATTGTACCCCCAATTCCATTCGAAGCGACCCCACTTCTCTCTAACATAGGTGATTCTCCTTAAATCATTAAAATCATTGTGGTTACCATGATTACGCAGAATCATTTACCACATAATATGCTTAGCCTCACAATTTGTCACTGAATTTCATAGGAATGAACTAGGATGTATTTAAACACCCTTTTATCATTTAGGGGGTATATATGACCATATATACTAGCTTATGCATATCAGCTATGCCCCACAGTAACCACCCTTAGGCATATGAATTCGTTGTCCTATTGAACTTAGATCTTAGGATCTCCAGTCAACTAAGATAGGTTTCCTTCACACACCCGTTTTCCATGGGCTTTAGTCTCATTCCACAACTTGATCTCTAATAAACCCTCAGGTTGTTGGATCCACAACATTATCTTTGTCTTTGACAAGTCACTATAGATAACTTTGCAGTTGAGACCAATTTGCATGACGTGTTCGTAACTCGAAAGTTAACATTGCCTATTGTCAACTTCTAAGACTATAACCTCAGTGGCCACCTGAATCTGGTTATAATATTTTTCTTAGAATGATATATTTATCGTTTAAGGCAAACACATCTCCATTATGCACTACGACATTTGTGTCCTCCACTTAGTCGTCTATTTGCAATGTTAGATTGGATTACAAAATCCTTATTGCCAAAAAACAAATGCAAGACACCCCTACATTTAAGTGTTATTAGATAACATCTAGATTGGTTAATGAGAACCATTTCTATATACCCTTATAGGGTTGTTTCTTAAATGGATCCTCCCCCACATTTCTTGCCATTTGATCAACATTCCCGTAACACCACTTATGGCGACATTTATACACATATGAATGAACAAGATCAACCTCATTGTATCAGTGAATTCAACTCATATTGCATTAGCTGACATAAGCTTCCGAGCTGACCAAAGCAACAGATGCCATTGTCATAAGTTTGTCACCAACTTAGAATGATTCTAATTTAACATCTAGAATAAGCTTAGACAATGAGTTCTCCTCATTAGCTTTTCAAACAAACTCTTCAAAAGTTACATGTCTTTTCCTTATAATGAATGAAAATTCTCCCTCAACTTTGTCTGTACACAAATTCTTTTTGTGTTCATACACATTTGAATGTTTAGAGTTAATTAGTCTCCGTCAAGACCCATAATTAACCAAGTATTAGTCTAGCATGGTTTAGACTACAATACTTTAGCATGTGAATAGAAGATGTATCATTCTGATTCTTCATAGCCCCTAAGGACATCATAATATCACTTTGCAATATTCATCCCTTGTTAAGACAAAATAATGAGACTTATTCATAATCCTAAAACATCAATATTTAGGAATGTCTCACAAATTATTGTATATAGCACATAGCTAAATTTTATCATTCATTTAAGGAACATAACTTGTTACCTTTGATCTCCAACACTTTACCAATGACTCATAAGGACTTAAACATAAGTCTTAATCCAAGTCACTTGGTGAGCACATTTATCACCAACAAGATGAATGTTCATCTTCTACAATCACTATTATGTGTGACATAGAGTCAACTAGATTGGCACTCAACAACATGGCATTCATAATTTTGCCATAAGTGATTTGCACATAATTGTTGTTATTCATTAGGAGATATGTATATTTAGGATGCTCTCCAAACAAAGGTAAAATCTCCATATAGTTCTAACAATAATCAAGTGGTAGACGCATCTACATGTAGATTACTCGAAACAAATCTCGCAAGATTTATTATTCACACTTGTGAATTTTCCAATGACTTCTAACGAAGTATGTCGACATGAATCTCGTTTGTGTATTTCATCTCAATACACTCGGTACATTCTTTCATTATTCTCTCATGATGTGGTTACACATTCGATGTCTCGTCTTTAACATTTAGTCAATGCAACAACTCTTAAGTTGTTTATGTCCAATAATTTTCATGTACTATCCGTTTAAAACCATATTCTGCTAAACAATGTATAATTGGCGTTATAATTATTTTCACAAAAATAATTTATACGTCACAAACATTAGTGATTTAGTTCTTTGTAAAAAACATACATGTGTTATCCGAAGATATTGAACACAAAACAATAAAATACATTGGAAATTAAATTATAAGTGCCAAACACTTTTGAAATTTAAACGGAAGCATAGACGATATGTAGACATCAAATATCAAAGTTCTTTGATCTTCAACACTTTATAATCTGACCGAAACTTCTCAACGATATCGTCCTATGGCATGTTTACTCCCTCAATAAGACTCCATGCACTTGTAAGTGCAAGTTCCCCGTTTCACCTTGAAACTTTAAACTTGGACAATTATGCTCAAAACAACACCAAGTTGTTACAAAGACTACATTTAAGTAGTAAACTTGAACAATTAAATTTGTTCACAACAACACCAAGTTGTTTTTCATCAAATAAGTGACTAATAAGTGTCATCAAGAAGCTCTACTCAAGAGTTTCTCTTTTATTCACCACATGCTACTTCTAGTAAGAGTAGCGAACCATTTGAATTATCATTGTTATGCAAAACTTTGTTTTAAAAATTATTCAAAAAAATTTTGCAATATACAATAATCATAATATCAATTAGGGTTATGAAAACATAGATCAAAACCCAAAATATCAAATGGTTTTATATTGTTTAGTCTTACTACACATGTACTAAACGTTTTCTAACACGCATGTTAGAAAAAAATGTTATAACGAGCACATTATAGAATCGAACGTTTACATAAACGTTTTCCAAATATATAGTTTATTAAATAAACCATTCCTCATCATTTTTAAAGCACACATAGGCAGTTAAATGTTTACATAAAACATTTCTGTTTATTATGAACAATCTCTAACCACATATTCGAGATACACATTTTCTAACACAAGTGTTAGAAAATTTAAGTCATTTTATATATACAAAACATGACCAAATTAAAGAATTAAATGTCATCACCAAAACTCATCAAATGTCATCAATAAAACTCTAATCAAGAGTTTCACCATATGAAGAGTTAAGAGTGTCAATAATTATAGACTTAAACTCTAATAAAACACCTAGGTTGGGAATGGGAAGGTCTTGGGTTCAAGTCCCACGGACGACAAGGGATTAAAGAAATTAACCGTTCAAAAAAAGAGTGTCAATAATTATAGACTTAAACTCTAATAAAACTCATCAAATGTCATCAGTAAAACTCTACTCAAGAGTTTCACCATATGAATAGTTTAATTAGTAATTATAATTTCACTCAAACGGATTTAGAAATCACAAATTAAAGTTGGTGATAAATCTCACGCAACTACACCATCACTTTATGGTGATTTAATTCTTGAAGTCAATCAAACATCAACTTCAATGTATGACCTTTTATTTCTAAATCATACAAAGCATTAAAATCAATACTACAACAAATTACTTATATAAAATGTTTACATAAAACATTTCAAAGCATTCGTATTTTAACTATTTTTTAACAATCATGTTAAAATGAAAGAAATTCTAACGCGCACGTTAGAACTATTAAAATTTCCATAAAATGTTAATTCGACTTGCTAAAAACACATATATGGTTCAAATAAATAAGTCATTTCTAATACACACGTTAGAAGCTAAACAATTAAAAAATTGCTTCCAAACTAACGCTTTTCATGAACGTTTCTAACACACATGTTAGAAGACAAATGATTATAAAAATCATTATAAGACTTATTTGTTCATATCAACCCATGGGTGGATAAAGAGTCTACTTTAAATAGAGACTTGATTAGAGACATAAAACTCTAGTCAAGTAACATAAAACTCATTTAAAGACATAAAAAAAACTCTACTTAAGAGAATTTAACGTTTACAAAAAAACGTATGGTTTACACCAATAAATCCGGTCAAACACACATGTTAGAGAATTTAACATTTACAAAAAACGTATGGTTTACACTAATAAACCCGATCTAACACAAAGGTTAGAAAAATTAACGATTCCCAAATCGTTTCAAAACCAAACGTTTGAACCAAAACTTTCGTTTTGTACCACGGTATAGGATTTAAGATTGTATCCCAATCTCAAGAAATCCAAACACTACAAGTTGTACTACATACATATTTCCCAAAAAAAATATTTATAAGATCATAATCTCTAAAATTACATACATACATATATATATATATATATATATATTATAAATCTTTTCGTGAACCCAAAATCCTTATAAATAAGGTTTTAAGATTGTAGCAACAATCTCACGATTGTAGGACATGGGTCACAATTTTATAATAAAAATTATATAAATAAATATAAAAATTTTAAAGATACTTTCTTTACATAATTTTGGGAAATTGTAGTACATGAACCTTGTACAAATTCAAATGAAAATAAATATGAACTACAACATATTTAATAATTCAAACCAATATCTTCAAAAGATAAAGTCTTCAACTTGATCTTTAACCGCGTCTACTTGTATGGTTGGTTATGTTTTCAGTCCGTTGTGTAGGCTTCAACGGGGTCTTGAACCACGTCTTCTTGTACAATAATTTCCTACAAAAAGAACAAACAAATGTTGACGGTTGTGGCTGAGGCACGCGTTTAACATGCTTCCCTTAAAACAGATTTCGTGCCTCTACTAAAGACGACGCGTCTGTCTCCCAAGGTACAACAGCCGAAGCAGTTTGTACTGCCGGAGAAGGCCACACGCCCGAGTTTACACCGGATGAAAACATAGTGTTAGACCTTTTGGAAATTAAGAATAGAAATGTAGTTGAATCATGTAGAGAAACTTATCTCTATATGTTCCCAACATGTGGGTCATTAAGTACTTCTTTTTCAAGGACTCTTCATGCATATCTTTTATTGGTGCACTACGTCTATTGACTTCGTCTTGTATCATGTATTAGATTAGGATATGATAGAATATTGGGTGCACGAGGTTCGAGAACAGAAAAGTGTTGGTTAAACAAGGAGGTCCGCTTATATGGACATGGTCCATATAAGCGAACCACACACACTTGACAGATTCGCTTATTTGGTTGTTCACATAAGCGAACCAGACAGGTTCGCTTATATGGATGTCCTTTGGAGCGAACCCATTTCACTATAAATAGGTGCATGGTTAGTTCATTTGGTAACGTTCTGATTCTGTAACGAAGTGCTGCCAAATTGCTTCCAGGTTGTAAACTTTGTCAAAATCAATAAAGTGAAGCATTATATTTAGTTTGAGCGTCTGATTCATCGATTCCGCCTTTGAATTAGATAAACGACTCTTCTGATCGACTCATTCAGGGTCAACGACGATCCAACAAGTGGTATCAGAGCTCAGGAGGGAGAGTTCAGCTCAAATTTGACCCGTTTTCTATCTTCTACACTTTCTTTTTCTGTTTGGACAAGTTTCCACGGTTAAAATCGGACGAATTTTTCACAGGACGTGTATTATTGAACATAGACAAACCCTTGAAAGTTTTAGATTCAAATTCGGCCTAAAAGTGACCAAAAACCACTCGTGACACAGATCCGCTTTTACGTCAGTGTTGGTCCGCTCCAAAACAGCCCAGGTCCGCTTGAAAACACATAGATCCGCTCCTGTGGTCCGCTCGAACGTACAAACTGGTCCACTTGTATGGCACAGTAGGTCCGCTTTTCAGGTAGATCCGCTCGAATCGAACAAGTCTGGTCCGCTCGAGCAGACAACATCTAGTTCGCTTTTACGAATATTAACTGGTCCGCTCGATTGAACTTGTTTGGTTCGCTTATTCATACATTGATAGGTTCGCGTATTCGGTCAACTTGATTGGTTCGCTTATTTGTCAATTCATTTGATCCGCTCATTTGTCAACGTGGTCTGCTTATTTGACCAATTTGGTTTCGCTCATTCGTTCAATCTGATTTCGTCCAAGTGTCAAGATTATTTAACGACGATCGAGTATTAGTGTATTTCAAAATTACTTGAGACTGTTTTAACTGATTCAGTTTGTTTGTTTGCTTCCAGGTCATTGATTTCAAGGTGAGTAAAGATGTCGGACTATGGTGAAGAGTTTTACAACACGTTCTATAACGCGTTCACTTCAGAAGATATACCAATTACACCAAAGAATGCTACGAAAGTGATATCGGAAAGTTTGAGTTACGGTAACGTGTACGGAAATCACCAAAGACCACCTAAGCTCATGAATATCGAAGACTATCATTGGTGGTTTGAAAGATTTGAAAATTGGGTGCAAGCATATGCGTACGATAGCTGGATTTGTTTAACTTTGGGATATGTAAAACCAAGAAATGAAAGACGTGAGTTGATCACACTAAAATATTTCACAGCAGATGATAAGAAAGAGCATTCAGCAGAACTAAGAATGAAAACTCTACTTCAACAATCTATCAGAGAGGATATTTTCTCATTGCTTCAGTATGGTGAAACATCTAAGTCAATCTGGGAAGCATTAAAAGTGAAAGCTGAAGGAGGGAAAGATATCAAGAAAAACAAAATTTCGTTGTTGAAAAAGGAGTTTGACATGTTTAGCTGCATGAAGAATGAAACAGTTCGTCAAATGATTGAACGTTTTTGTCACTTAAAGATTGAGTTGGAGAGATTCGAAATTAACAAAGAAAGAGAAGAGATGGTAGATAAACTGGTTGAAGCTTTACCTCATGAAGATGATTGGAAAACATATGTGATTGTGTTGAAAAATGATGTCAATTTTGATAAACTGACATTAGATCAATTGATAGAGAAGATAGAGGGGCATGATTTGTTGATTCAAAAACAAAACAAGATGTCAAGTTCTAACTATCAACAAAATGTTGGTTTGTACTATCGAAGAGGGTTGTTACAAAACAATGAGTCTTCAAGAATCAATGAGTCTCCAAGAATCAAAACGGGTTTTACGGCAGAAAAGACCAGTGACACATCAAAGAGTACCTCTTCAAGTTATGATCCAGGATTTCATGCATCATCTGCATCTGCATCATCAACTGCAAATTCCAACTCCGATTGGAAAAATTCTCCATTGCTAAACAATGAATTTGCTCAACAGCATATGAGTTTCTTAGCCTCCATTCTGGTATCTTACGAAGGATTAATCGCAGGAAAGATCGGGAATCCTAACATGACGAAAGAGGATTACGATCAGGTGGATCCAGAAGAAATGGAACTCATGGATATTCGTTGGTGCATGGCAAGTGTCATTCGAAGAGCACAACGATTCATGGAGATCACTGGTAGAAGATGTTTGGAAGGACCTGAAACGAAGTTGGGTTTTGACAAGAACAAAGTAACTTGCTTCAAATGTAAGGAAAAAGGTCACTTCAAAAGAGAATGTCCAAACAACAGAGCTGATGAAAGTGTAAATCCGTTTCGTGAGGATTATTACAAAAAGGCAATATATCACAAGAACACTGATCAGCTAATCAGAAAGCAAATTGATAGAGCATCATCCAAAGAAAAAAGAGCTGCTTTGTCATTTTGTGATCAGAATATGGATAATATAGATGGTGATTATGAATCTATGGTTCAAAATCTTGATTGGAAAGAGGGGTTGATAGAGGCAAAATCACCTGGTTTAATCATCTATGATGATGAAGGTTATGATTGGAGTCAACATGATGAAGAGGTTATCAAAGTAGGGCCTAAAGCAATGGTGGCTGAAGTAACACTGACTCGAGAAGAAAGACATGCTCGTATGAGATTGGATGATGTGTATAATGCTTACAAAGAAGCAACATGGGCAGGTAGGTGGAGCAAAGATAAAGGATGCTATGTTGATCCTCAAGGAAACCCAACTGTTGATCCAAAGACAGTTGACCTTGATGCACTAGTTGCTGCTATTCCTACTGTGGATGTGTGGTGCAAAGGCCTTAGAGAGAATCCAAGGTACAAACAGCAGGTTGAAGAAGGCATTCAGGAAGTAATTTTTGCAAGTCTGGAGAAGAAAAAGAAGTTGACAGTCGAAGAGATTGTGACTGAAAGTGAGAAGGTGGTGAGCGAAGTGAAGAAGGTTAAAAAGAAAGCCGAGGAAGATGTTGAAGACAAAGTGCAAGTCGCTGAAGAAGATCAGATTCAGAAGACTGAGGAAACCAAAGTGCCAGTCATTGAGGTAACTATTCAAACTGATACTTCTGATAAAATTGATAATGAAGCTGAACAGCAATGCAAGAAATGCATGGAAACGTGCAGTGCTTGTATTGAGAAAGATGAAAAACTCAACAAAAGAGACATTGATTTTACTAAAATAAATAAAATTTTCAAAGAAAAATGTCATGAGATGAGTGAAATTGAAAAGTTTTTGAAACAAGAAAATGAAAAATTGAAACAAAAATGTGATGATCTTGAAATAGAAAACAAGGTTTTAAAAGAAAAGTGTTCAGCTATTTGCAATGAATGTGTTCCAAAAGACATCAAAATTCAAGAGTTGCAAAAGGAATATGATGTAATGAAATTGTCATATGAAACTGTAAAAGAAGCATATGAAACTTTAAAAAGTAAAGTCAAAAGTCTAGATGATAGATTATGTGCTTGTCAAAGAAACACTAAATTTCTTGAAGCTAGATTTGAAGATAAACAAAGAGTGGTAAACCAATATATTGATGATGTTGCTAAGCTTAAACAAGAATTGGCAGACAAAGAAAAGTTGGTCAATAAATTGCAAAGCTATCATTCATCTTCATATATTCTGGAACGTATTTTCAACATCACACCCGATGAGAAAGAGTCTGAAAAGAACAAAAAGGGAATAGGGTCTGAATACCATCAAGTTCCACCACCGTTGGAGAATAATTATACATTCTATGATGGCAAGAAAGTGGAAAAAGTAATCAACATGGTTGATCAGTTACCCGATAACATCGATGTGACTTATACCAAATCTGATGATATTAGTGATTCAGAGGTGGTAGGTAAGGTTGTTGAAAGCGTTTTTCACGAAGAATCGGTTGATACAGGTAAATTTGAATCACAAGATGAAAATGAGGGAAACTTTCATGATGGATATCTGAAAAACACAAAAACCAAGAAAAATTTGAATGATGATTCAAAGGGATTGGTTTATACCATGATTGGATCAGACAAATTATTCTTAGATGTTGTATTCCCGATTCAGAATGTGATTTCAGAAATGGTTGATCAAGTTTTCAAAATGGTTGAGATTGAAAAATCTGAAATTTCAAAGTTTGCTGGTAAAGGTCACAAAACTTTTTATAACAAACCGGGTGTCAAAAAGAAAAACATGAAGGCTGGATTGGGTTATAAAAGGAAACAAAATTGGAAGAAAAATGTGACGCCAAATTATCAAGAAAAAATGAGTTTTTTTCAAGGAGATAGTTTAGCAAAAGAAAAAGAATTCAAAATGAGACAGTCTAATGCTGAATTTGAAGCACAAAAGAGAAAGCAACAACCACAGGTCAAAGATGTGTCCATGAGAACATGTTTCAAATGTGATCAAAAAGAACATCTTGCACGCAAGTGTCCAAATCTAAAACCTGTGGATGTTGATCAAATGAAGATTGATGCTGAGAAACAAAAATCTGAGAATGTGAGACAAAGGTTAACCAGATTTGATTCAAAACAAACTTGGAGGTACAACACAAACAAGTTTGCTTCGAATCAAAATTGGAAATCAAACCAGAACAGGTTTGATTCAAGACAAATCTGGAATTCTCACACACCCAGGTTCAGAACAACACAAAGTTGGAAAACATCAGTTGAGATGACAAAACCCCAAGAGGTTTGGAAACCAAAAGTTGTGGTTCAAAACCAAAGTGTTCAAAAAGATTCACATTTTTACAAACGTGGAACACCAAATGGTCAAGCATGGAGTGTTAAGAAACATGTTGATTTGGTTAAAAATGAGAAACAAAAACAAATCTGGAAATCGAAAACAGAAATAGAAAGTTCATTTTCTAAGATGAAGAAAGCTGAGGATTCAATTTCGATTGCCTATGATGAAAATTTTCCACCACTCAAGGCTGAAAACTTTAAGATTCAGGTTGCTAGAGTCAAGGTTACACCCAAGGCTGATGAGGCTTGGGTGGACACAATGTTTGATTAAACGGTTGGAATTGCCGGAGCTTCTTTTATCGTGAAGCATGAATCGGCATCTATCTTTATTGATTGAAATTTTGTTTGTGTCAAATTGTTTGCGTATTTGATAAAGCTTGAATGTGCAGGTACTCAATGGTGCCGAAGATTGTCAGAATGCAACTAAGAGTAGCCTGGCACTAGAGTAGGAAGAAGATGAACCCTGGTTTGGTCAGACAGGGAGTTTGTGTGTTGTTTTGTGAAAATTTGAACAATATGTGATGTTTGTTGTTTGTTTGTTTGTTGTTTGTTCGTTTGGTTGATGTTTGTGATGGTTGTGGTTAATTTTGTTAGAATAAGTGTTGATGGACTATGCCGAAACCCTCACGGCTGAACAAGCATGATTTCTGTCACATATTGAAGCACGGTTTTCTAACGGGCAAAATCAATGGGTTGTAAATCATGGGTGTACTTGATAATAGTTTTTCTGCAAATCAGAGCACTCTAAGCAGCAAATGGATGGCGAAATAAAGCTATCAGTACCGGTTTGTCAAATTTCTTTAATGATTTTGCATTTTAGGGGGAGAAAAATTGTCAGAAAATACAAAAACATTAGTCAAAAACATGATAAAATTCAAAAATTTGAGTTTTGTGTAAAAAGAGGAGATGATAGTACATCAGTAGACAGTTACAGTATGCTAAAGAATTGTAATGATTAAATAGCGTTAAACAGTCTCACTGATGATATGTCGATAGGTTTTTATATACTTAGTAGACTTTTTCGGGATATAAACTTAAGTTCAAACTTACTTATTTTGTGGGGAACACTACTTGGATATATAGGTAACCCCTGAAATCTCGTTTGAAAGGTCTCGTATTCTGATATACTAGGTTTTTATACTCTATGATGTCTGGGGTATTATTATTCCGGGACTTCTGCTGAATGGAAGTTCTGACCTAGTCTTTGGATAATACTTTCACCGAATGCTTGAAACACAGCATAAACCCTCAGCATGCAGATGAAACAATAAAATTGATAGTCACTGCTGTTGTAATGCTAAAAGATCCTCTAAAGGGGACATACCAAAAAGTCGAAACTGATATCTCTCTGCGCATACGGAAGTATCGACCTGAGATCCCTCAGTTCTCGCATACCTAATTTATGAACAGATATCATTGTAGTATTCTTACCTGTAAGACTGAATATTGAGATTCTGGATACGGGAGTATATTCAAGAGGTGGGACACATGAATGAGTTTAAGGTCTTAAAACATCTAATTCGTATCCTGAATCAGTTGAAATTTGTATGAAAATTTAAGTGGATCAGTATATCGACAATCTAAGTGAATTGTTTAATTCTTAATGTGTAGCTAAGCTCAACGGTATTTGTGACTTGTCAAAAACTGATATGATCCTCTGACGCATACTTAAACAAAAATATTGTCTGTAAATATGTTTGTATATATTTCTTTACTGCTTTATATTTTCAGAAAATACAAAAAGATTTTGATTTCTGCTTTATTTTCGATAAACCGATGTCTGAGTTGCTGAGTTTCAAAATCTAAGCAAGCTGATTGTGTTTCTGAAAATAAAACAAGTTCATTAATTTGAAACTTGAAATTTCTATAAAAGTTCAAAAACAGTTTGTGAAATATCTTCAAGGTCATTAATTTGAACTTGAATGATAATCTGTGGGGGAGTTGGATTCTTTAACAATGTCAAAATCAGAAATATTGTTGATAGGGGGAGTGTTTTAGAAAGTTGTATAGTACCAGATTACGGTTACTGATTGATGATTTTAAAATGATGTTACTTATTATTTGTATGAGTGATTACAGGAAAAATCCAGACTACGATCCCGAAAGCCGAGTCTTAGGGGGAGTCTGAAGACGAGCTCAATGAAAACGAAAGCATACAAAGAGTCAGGTATCGTTCCTGGAAGAGCTTGTATCTGGAAAGCTAGGTGTCGATCCTAAAAGCACGGAAGTTTGACGAGAGGGGGAGCCAGCTGACAATGAAAAAGTTGATGATAAAGCTAATGATGAGATCTTGGTGAAAAAGTCAAAGAGAGAAAGATGATTAAAGAGAAAGATTGAAAGGTGCTTACATTGTTACAATCTGAGCAAGATGGAAAGATGATCAAGACTGAAGAGGTGGCATAACAGAGAATGGTCACTGAAGACTTCGTCAATATCCGAGGGGGAGTCTGTTAGTGCACTATGTCTATTGACTTCGTCTTGTATCATGTATTAGATTAGGATAGGATAGAATATTGGGTGCACGAGGTTCGAGAACAGAAAAGTGTTGGTTAAACAAGGAGGTCCGCTTATATGGACATGGTCCATATAAGCGAACCACACACACTTGACAGATTCGCTTATTTGGTTGTTCACATAAGCGAACCAGACAGGTTCGCTTATATGGATGTCCTTTAGAGCGAACCCATTTCACTATAAATAGGTGCATGGTTAGTTCATTTGGTAACGGTTCTGATTCTGTAACGAAGTGCTGCCAAATTGCTTCCAGGTTGTAAACTTTGTCAAAATCAATAAAGTGAAGCATTATATTTAGTTTGAGCGTCTGATTCATCGATTCCGCCTTTGAATTAGATAAACGACTCTTCTGATCGACTCATTCAGGGTCAACGACGATCCAACATCTTTATGTCTCCCTCTTGTATTCTTACTCTTTTAGTTTTATATATAAAAAATAAAAAATAAACCATCAAGTTAGGCACATAGCCTACTTTTAATACAAGAGACATGGGGTAGAGAGAAGTCTCACTTAATTAGATATTTATTAGAGACATAAACTCTAATAAAAACTAATAGATTGACATAAAAACTCTACTTAAGAATTTATGTTCATATGAAGAGTCTAGTACTTAATTAGAGATTTATTAGAGATATAAACTCTAATAAAAACTAATAAATTGACATAAAAACTCTACTTAACAGTTTATGTTCCATATGAATATAGTCTTGTAAATAATTATAATTTCATTAAATTATAATCTCACTAAATTAATATCCATTCATAATATCTAAATTTCCAACAATTATTTTATACTTTAAAAAGCAGAATGAACATACATTTGACGTTGCGGGATTGAACCTCTAACCTCCTACTTTAAACCCTATTTAAGTCACTAACACCATTGCGTTATTTCCAGTGAATTAAGTTTGAAATTCTAATATAAACAAAATTGTGTTAAGGGCACTCGAGGCGTCATCGAGTACCAGTATTGGGTATCGCCAACCCGACTGGGAACACCGCCGGCAGCGGTTTGGATGGGGTTAACCGAATCGGCGAGTTGGCTTTTGTGTGTGTGTGTTGCTGAGGAGAGAGAGATATGTAATGGTGTGTGAGTAGTACCCGAACGGGTTCCACACTTGGTTCGGGCCGGTGGTTGTCGGATAGATGACATGACACGGATGGTGGTGTCTTCTTCGATGAGCACCCCTCCTGGCCTAAAAGACTTGTCATGTATTTCTTATAAAGGTTTGGAAACATACCAAAATTAGGAGAAAGAGTATTGGATGAAAATGTTTGGTTGAATTAGGTCATACGTAATGGGGCTTTATAAGGGCGTGAAAAGTTTTGATAATGCCCTTACACTATCCTCTATGGGTGTTATAGGGGCATGAAGAGGGAAAGACATTTTTTTAGAATAATGCCCAAATAAGGGAGAAACAAGGAAACTAATAAGCTTAAACGGTGTGGGGGCATGGGTTGGGTCATCAATGCCACATAAAACCATTAATGGATTGCTACACCACCCCATTGCCTCATCCACCATGGTTGGCACGGATTAAACCATGACAACCATGGGTCTATTTTCTTTTTTAAATATTTCCTTTCCTTTTCACAAAAATAAATTAAAATACGAAAATAGTGGTTTAGGTCATGACCATACCCTTAGGGTATTGGTTTTGGATGATGGATTAGAAGTGAGTGACATGGCGCTGATGTGGAGGGTCATGGAGACCATAAGAGCCATGACCACACTCTATAGCCTAAATGAAAGGGCATTAACCATTACATGATGCATTATGATACTGATATGAAAAAAAATCTCCTAAAAGGTATTTACCATGGTGTAAGAAAGAAATTTGAATTAGAATTAAATCCTTTAATCAAAATCGATGGAATTTAAGGTAATGTAACTTTCCTTAAGTGACATTCCAATAAAATGTTTGAAGGGGTATGGTCCTAAACCTCGCACCAGCTAAACCGCGAGTGACCTTTACCCTTATCAAATAACCCCCACCAGCAATGAACTGCGTCCATGCGGACGCATCCTTCGAATCCAATCAGTCAAAGGATAAGAAGAAGCCTTACCTGGTGTATGAAAACGGATGTACATAACGATGCGGCTGGCACCGCATCTTATGAACATTTTCGTCACGACAAGGGATCTGGGCAACAGCAACGTCTCCACAAGTGGCGATGCGGCCTGGCACCGCATCCCGCAAACTTAGCCAAAGTGAGGAAGCGGAAACAACGGTAGTTACCGCAGGCAGCGATGCAAGTGGGACTGACACTGAAGAGCAAGTGGCACCAATGACAGTCGCCTGTCAGGCCATACGTAAGCGACAGGCTGACATGGCTTCACCTCCACAACCGACAAGCCTGACACACCTGCAAAGGTGCAGCATGTCGTCAGTCTATCCGTTCACCTCCTCCTTCACTCCTCGGCTATAAATACCAACCCCAAACCAGGTTTAAGGTATCTCTTCACAACTCTCTCACTACTACTACTATCACACTTTGCTTCCCAAGCAAACTACTGATTCTCACGCCGGAGAGTGGTAACAAGGAGCACCCCCCACCCCATCCTCCTTGTTATGAGTCACGGCTTGTTTCCTTTTGCAGGAGATCAACCGGCGGACGATCCAGCCAGCGATCCTCGAGAGGAAGGGATTAACCCTTCTTGACGAGACCAGTGAGTTAACCCTGCCCGGTTAACCATTGTTTCATCATTGGAGCCAGCTAAACCGCGAGTGACCATTACCCTTATCAAATAACCCCCACCAGCAGTCCATGCGGACGCATCCTTCGAATCCAATATTGTCAAAGGATAAGAAGAAGCCTTACCTGGTGTATGAAAACGGATGTACATAACGATGCGGCTGGCACCGCATCTTATTAACATTTTCGTCACGACAAGGGATCTGGGCAACAGCAACAGTCACCACAAGTGGCGATGCGGCTTGGCACCGCATCCCGCAAACTTAGCCAGAGTGAGGACGCGGAAACAACGGTAGTTACCGCAGGCAGCGATGCGGCGCAGCACCGCATCCTGCCCACGAGGCAAGTGGGACTAACACTTCAGAGCAAGTGGCACCAATGACAGTCGCCTGTCAGGCCATACGTAAGCTACAGGCTGACGTGGCTTCACCTCCACAACCGACAAGCCTGACACACCTGCAAAGGTGCAGCATGTCGTCAGTCTATCCGTTCACCTCCTCCTTCACTCCTCGGCTATAAATACCAACCCCAAACCTGGTTTGAAGTATCTCTTCACAACTCTCTCACTACTACTACTATCACACTTTGCTTCCCAAGCAAACTACTGATTCTCACGCCGAAGAGTGGTAACAAGGAGCACCCCACGCCGGTGAAGATATTTCTGTGGTCGTTCGGATCGGAAGAACAATTGTATTTCCCAATGTTCAATGGGAATTTCGTGGTGCTGTCATCGGCGTTGGCGATTCTTGGGACGAACTTGGAGTTTTCGGCCGTAGATTTCGGCCTGTAGGGTTGGCTATCAGGGCGCTTTACAGTGCTGAGGTATGTGTTGCGGGGGTGGGTGGGAGGAACATAGTGACGTCCTCTCGATCTCCTGCTGGTAGCATGGGACTCCCAGCGGTAGTATCGTCGTCCGGATCGGTACGACCATGTAGGATCGAATTTCGACCTAAACGAGTCGTTCGGAAGAGCTCAACTCCGTTTCAGAGGCGGAAACAAGGAAACAGATGCGTACACAGCTTGTATCACACTTTAATCCTCTTGTATATTGATTTTACAACGTTTCGATTACAAGGAAAAACCGGCAATACCTCGGTATCAATTCTGAACTCTGTTACAAATGAAATGAACATCAAGCCTATATATACTAGTCTAGGACCGCTCATAATACATTGCCACAAAAGCGATCCACATGCTTGCCGAATAAGCGATCCATCATGCAAGCCGTAAAAGCGATTCCACATGTTGTCAAATAAGCGATCCTTATCATTTGACCTTCCATCTTTTGTCTTCTAGTGAACTATTATATCTTTTAACTTCAAACGGCTAATATACTTCTTGTGCCACATCAAATGATTGGACCATAATATGGAAACTCCTCATTGGTCTTTCAATAGGCATCACCTTATTGGACCACTTCTTGATTTGTCTTTTGTGTGATGATGAATTTATGAAGTAAACATATGATGTCATCATCATATTTGACGACATCCTGTTTGATCAAAACCATAACGCAACCCGGACTCGACATTAGACGAAGTTGACAGATGACTGCACCAACAGACTCCCCCTCAGATGTTGACGAGTCTAAAGTGTCGAGTCTTCAACGACTTCAGTCTTTATCAGTGAAAGCATCCTCAAATCTTTCTCTTCTCTTTTCATCATCACCAACAGACTCTCCACGAACAATCTCTACTTGGATGTCTTCAGACTTCCCCTTTCGAAATGTTGGGATCGCAGTCTGGCTTGTTGTAATCACAAAGACTTCAGGTATCGGAACCTGGATCTCTATCTCTTTGAAACCTGCACATCCTCTACCCAAAAATAAATCTCCCGATGATAATATGAACATATCTAATGAATCATTCGCAGAAATTATACAATCACAGAATGATTTTACAATTTGAAGAACCACTTGGAGATATATATTAATTTTGTTTTCAAAAACCAACACACTCTCCCAAACCATTTGTTCATCATGTTTAGCGCTCGGAATTTTGAACATCAACTTTTCAATATCAGTTGTCGAAAATATTTTTGAATTTTTCAAAAATTTATGCTAAAACACACTGAAAATCTTTTTGGATTTTTGACATAAAAGAAATGAAATGCAATAAAGAAATATTTACAAACATTATTTTTGCGAGTTCGTGTAAGAGGATCATATCAGCTTATGAGACAAATCACCAACACCGTTAAGCTTGATTTCATTTTAAGTTCTAAACAATTCACCTAGATTGTCAGTATGTTTGTCCACTTAAATTTTCACACAAATTTCAACTGATCCGAGATACGATATTAATGTTTTAAGAACTTAAACTTATCCGTGTGTCCGACTACTTGAATATACTCCCGTATCCAGATCCCAATATTCAGTCTTACAGGTGAGTATACCACAGATGATATCTGTTCAGGGGTTAAATGCGAGGGCCGTGAGAGCTCAGGTCAGAACTTCCGTTCAGCAGAGAGATGACGGCTCGACTTTAGGTGGGTCCCCTTTAGAGGATCTTTTAGCTTTCAATGCAGTGACCAGTAATCCCATATGATGCTTTACGACTTCTTCAGAATAATTTTGACCGTTTTGAAGATGTAGAGCTACATTGCACTGAATCGAATGTCCATTTCCAGCAGATGCACTTTGAACACTTGGAGGATTTACTGTTGAGAACCCACTAGTATTGACTGATCCTTGACTACTAGGCGGAGACTCATTTCCAGCACTAAATGCAGTTTGGATCTTTGGACTGGCTTCAGCAGTTTGAACATTTCCTTTATAATACAGTTTGATATCTTGCTGATGAGTAGAACTGTTCATTCTGGCAATTTTCTGCTGCTCCAGATCCTGTGCCTCCAGTTTCTCAATAAACTGTGTAATCGATAGCCTGCTAAACTGTCTGGAATTCTTCAATATCATCAGATATGTGCCCCATTCCTTTTGCGGTAACGCATCAGCAAGCTTCTCAACCCATTCAGCTGGAGTTTTTGTAATCTTCAACTGTGACATAGTGCGAACCAAATGACAGTATCCTTCAATAAGAGTCTTGGTCGTTTCACCAGGCATACACGCAAACAATTCAAACTCCTTTTTCAGCAATGCTGCTTTACTCTGTATCATCTCGGTACTTCCTTCAAACTTCTTTTTAAGAGCTTCCCAGATAGAGTAAGCATTGTCATCATGTTGGAGTAACACAAAAATATCCTCTTTTACTGCTTGTTGTAACAGATTGATCATCATTTTCTCTCCTTTATAACTCTCTTTCTCTTGCTCACTGAATTCAGAAATGATCTTATCAACTCTCATAGCGTTTTGTGGTCTAACGTATTCAGTTTCGATGCTCTCCCAAGCTTTTAGATGATTCGCCTGCACCCAATTCTCGAACCGTTTCTTCCATCCGTGATAATCTTCAATTCCCATGAGTTTCGGGGGTTTTTGCATCGTTCCGGTTTCATTTTCCATTGTCATATTCTTAGCAATGTCGGTCGGACTAGCAGGAGTTGTAGCAAACGCGTTGTAAAACTCAGAATCCATGCTTCAAGAATCAGATGATGCTTTGGAAAATACCTGATTGGAAATTATGTTTTATTATTATTTAAGTGAAAATATGTCAAATAACATAATTTCTATGCCTATCATATTAAGGAATGAATATCATTTTCACATATTTTGTTATAAATATTAGTAAATTTATGTTATTTGACATATATTTAATCTCCAAAAACTAATTTCTTTATAATTTAACATGTCCGAGTACTCTCAACTCCCCGGTGGACCGACTAGGGAGCGCCTAGCGACTTTTGCAACCATGCCTACAGGTCGTACTTTACAATACGACGGCAGGGCACCCTCACGTCCAGCCTCCCGAAGTAGGCGTGAGGATCGCGGATCCTCTTACTGTGACGTCCGCACCATTGATGAGGATGATTCCTCATACGGGTCTCGCAGTAGGGGCCCAGTACATAGCCGCCTAGGCCCTTACAGCGAGGACAGGCGGCAGTCCACAGCCCGGCATGGCTCCGGCATCCATAGCCGGTTGGGAGAGTAGTCCCATAACGAAGGGTATAGTCGTACCGATCCGGACGACGATACATACCGCGGGGAGTCCCATGCTACCAGCAACAGACCGGGAGGACGTCACTATGTTCCTCCCACCCACCCCCGCAACACATACCTCCGCGCTGCAAAGCGCCCCAAGAGCCAACCCTACAGGCCGAAATCTGCGGCCGAAAACTCCAAGTTCGTCCCAAGAATCGCCAACGCCGATGTCAGCACCATGAAATTCCCATTGAACATTGGGAAATACAATGGTTCGTCCGATCCGGACGACCACAGAAATATCTTCACCGGCGCGGGGTGTAACGGCAAGTGGGACGAACCCACCTGGTGTCAATTTTTCCCCCAGACCCTCACGGGCCTGGCGAGGGCTTGGTTCGATTCTTTGCCAGTGGGATCACTGGCCTCATTCGAGGACTTAGAAGCTAAGTTCCTCGCACATTTTAGCTAGCAACGACGCCATGAACGTGATTCCATGGATGTCATGAACATCTGGCGCAGGGACGACGAATCAATAGAAGCGTTCGTCGTCCGATTCAACAAAGAATGCCTAGAGATAGGTGACGTTTGCGACCAAATAGCACGTAACCACTTCATCGTAGCAGTTAGAGATGATCAAATAGTTATGACTATCTCCGGCAAGGACGGATTGCCAAAAAAATGGGAAGATGTCATGACTGCGGTCAAGACATACGCCCAGACTCAGCGGTCCCTCAAACCGCATGTTGGCAAAGCACCGCCCGGAGTGGAAGGCCAGTTCTCCCACCAAGAGCCTAAGCGCAATAATAAGCTGTAACACCCTGTGTTTTCGAATGTCAAAGTCAAAGTCAAAGTCCAAGTCAAGTTTGACCTTCTTTGACTGTAAATAGTCGATTTTGTGTTTTAGTTGTATTATCTGGAGTAAGTGTTGTAATCAGCAAGAATCGAAGTAATCAAATGTGTTTTAACGCGAACCGATCTACGACTGTGAATGATAGGAAGTAACAATGCGATAAAATTAACTAACCAGCAATCAAACCAATCTAACAACCATCGAACTCGAGACTCGAATTATACGAATTGTGGCATTGATTATATGTGTGTGTGTGCCTTATATGTTGCTTGTGCGTGTTTTACTTGTTATTTGGTGTGGAACTCAAGCAAATCAATTGAAAATCGAATCGAAACTCGAAAGGCAATCGAACTCAATCGAAACCGACATCGAAACGCGACTTATCGAAGATTGTATGTTAGATATAGTGGTTGGGATTAAAAGTAATTTAACTAGGAACTCTATCGTATTCGTATCATCGTCCATCGAAATCGAAACGTCAAAAATCGTCGCAAATACCCAAAGTGTGTCGCGGATCGAACAGGAGGCAACCTGATCGAACAGGCCAGCCGATTGGCTAGCATCTTGCCAGCCGATCGAGCAGCCCATCCGATCGGAGCTCCTGGCCGATCGGCTGCCACTTTCCTCTTTTGGAGCCTATAAATAGGGTTGTCATTGTCATACTTTCCATTTTTGGAAAGCTCTAACCGAACCAGCTATCTTCTTCACCTTTTCTCAGATTTCTCTCAATCCCGGTACGTTTCCACTCTAAATCTTGTACGTTTTTGGTCATTACTTGATTCTACACCTTTCTATCTTTCAAAACTTGGATTCTAACCGTGAAATCACCAAGATCTAAGTGGTCTTGGGTGATGTCATCATGGTGTTCTTGAAGAACATCATGTTTTGGCCTCATTCCACTATGATTAGCTTAGATCTAGCCGATTTCCGCTTAAACAATTTAAGATCACTCAAAGATCTAAACATCCACAAGTTGTAAAGGATTGAAAGAAGGAATCCCAACTTTCTTTCAACTCTTTTACACTCAATGCCTTCAAATAAATAGAAACGGAACTTGAACCGGCTAACTAATCATTCAAACGGTTAAAAGGTTCAAGATTCGGGATCTATGAACAAGGTTCACCGATTTCGGGTTAAACTCCAAACCGACATTCCGAACCATTCACCGGCCGGACTTGGGTGATTCCTGTTCGAGCCAAGGAAACAAGTAGGAACGGAGGTTATTATAGTTCAACACGTTGTCAAGATACCTTGAAAGAATGACAAATAAACAAACAGCCAAGTGTTAGACGAAAGGCCGACCAGGTCAGGAATGCTGGCCGAACGGCTAGGCTGTTCGAACAGCCCAGCCGATCGGACATGCCAGCCGAACGAACGGGCCAGCCGATCGGCTAGCACATGGTCCCACACTCTCAAAATTTCATGAGGTATAGTATTGACGAAGTAGTGTTCGATCGAACATGGCACTCGATTGGTGAACATTACTGTTCGGATCATGAGATACTATGCTTCAACACTTAATCGTTTTCACAACCCGTTCGTAGTAGGGAATGCCAGCCGATCGAACAGACTGTTCGATCGAGTGACATTCAGTTGGGGACTAACTTGGAAGCTTCTAGCCGATCGAGTGAGCTAGCCGATCGAACGAACCGTTCGATCGAACGACTTGAAAGGTAGGAACACTTCAGTGTTCTCAAATACTGCAACAAGAACTTCCAAAGTTCAAATCCTCTAACACAAACACACTAGAGGAAGAAACAATCCACTCGAATGGTCCAGCCGATCGAGCCTACCGGCCAATCGAACAGGACTGTCCAACCGGACATACCAGCCGACCGGACAGCCCGTTCGATCAAACCTGCCATTCGATCGACCAGACCATTCGACCCATTTACACTCGTTTACTTTTCTGCGTTACTTATCGTTATACTATCGAACTATTCAGGCTAATCTTACTCTCAGCGCTCCCTTCAATCCACAATCAATCACTGTGAGTATACTCGACCCCTTTTTGCTTTTAGCACTTTTGGGTGTTACATACGTTACCTATCAAATCCCAATCAAGCACAAACTATTTGAACGCTGACCATTTGCATATGCTACTTGACTAAATGAATGCTGTTTATTATGTTTACACGTGGAGTGCTATCTACCTGCCTTAGCAACATAGTACTATAGTTTGGACTCAGCACTCGTTCACACGGGGGTTGTTAAGGACAATTACTTGCATGGATTACGGTGGTAATCATGTATTGCAAACCGTCTCGGACGGTCAACCGCAGTCGTTGGTATCGATGGTCCCATGTCGATAATTAACATGCATCGTTTTCCTCTGTGTACGTGCCTGGTTATGCGTAAACTATTCGAACTCTATATGCTATTATTAAACTTGTATGCTCACCTTTACATTTTATGTATTGACTTTATTTTAACGTATGTGACAGGTGCTTAAGTTGCTAGGATGCTTAGGCGCATGGTGATGAAATCGAGGCTAGGGAGTCTAGAAATAATAAACTATTGTCTGTAATAATAATTGAATCTGAGTTGTCGGAACGGAATTATTTGCCTCGTTGCTTTCTATGATAACTTGTTATTTATTTGGGACACGGTATGGGACGTGTCATTTAAACTGAATTTATATAATAGTTGTTGTGGAAATTTCTGGACAATCTGTTTCGCTCAGTGCCGCGCCCCGATGATTGCGCCATCGGTTGGGGTGTGACAGATTGGTATCAGAGCCATAACTATAGGGAATTAGGCGGACATGACCTAGTCCGGGTCGCTGTCTTAGAGACCTAGACAATAGTTAGGAACCATCAGACCCAGTTTATGTGCTTTATTCTGTAATCCTTCACTATCACTGGACTCGAATTTTTAACTAACGTCAGGCGATTCAGTCAGGAATAGGTGTGAAAACCGCAAACTCCCGACTAAATTTCCTGACTTATGGGGATTTTACTCCTTCATCTCAATATTTTCGCCAACAAACGAGGAGAATTATGCCAAATCAGGAGTGAAATCCATATTTTGACGAATAATCTCCTTTATTTTATTAAAAACAAGGAAGAAATTGCTAAGCCAAGGGGTGAAACCCTGACCTTGGCAGTTTGTTCTGGATTTTATTTATCTCACCAAGGCCTCGATGGACTCCAAGGACCTGAACTCACAAGAATACCTAGAAAACGCGTGTGGAATGCCCAAGAATCGAGGCAGAAACACGACCTCTAGAGTCGAAAGTGATGACAAGTTCACTGTGAATAGTCGAGTTGCCTTGGGTAGTCGACGTCTAGTAGCCGTAGACAATCTACCTCTCGATTTCTATGTGTTTCGATTTTGAGAACCGCAGTCGCGTACTCTGATGACTTGTTGATTTTATGTGTTATGTGTACTTTCTTCGTCTTGTGTTTATATTTGTTTTCTCTGTTTTCATTTTGGGATGATATTCGATTCTGCTATCATTTTGATCGACACACACGACTTGCAATTGCTATTCCATCTCAATTCAATATCCAGATACCGCAAATCTAGACGAAGTCATACTATGCTATACTATACGATGCTATTCAACATACTATCGAATGACACGCGGACTTTGATGGATAGGTTTCTGTTTTCTGACTGCTTCAGTGATTAAGTGCTTAGGTATTTACGTGTTTCTGTGTTTTGCGCTCTAGGTACTTATGTGTTATGTGCTTTTCTGCTTCTGTGATTCTGTGTCCTGTGATTATGTGTATCTGTGATTATGTGCCTGTAAGATGCGAAATATGTGAATCGACGTGATTCTAAGCTTTAGTAGTCTAGACGTGTGGGGTGAGATTCGTTTTCGTTGTGTTGAGCCTCGTGACGATGTCTAAATGCAGACCATGTCGTCGTCTGGATCCCGACACCATTTAACTCGCCAAGAAAAGAGAGACTGACGTCTCGCTGCGATCATCTCCAAAACCGTGGCGAAAGCTGTGAGTGAGGTGTATGAAAACGCTAGCAAGTCGTCTGAAGAATCCCGAACTGAAATCTCTAAGGATTCAAGAAAGGCTGCTTTCAGCTTCAAGCAGTTCAAAGCATGCGGACCAAAAGAGTTCACTGGCGAAGATGGTCCTACAGCCATGTTTCACTAGTTCGACTCGGTCGAAGTCACTCTGCGCCAGAGCGGATGTCCTAAACATCTCCGCACTCTCAATGCTACAGGCGTCTTCCAGTCCCGTGCTCTAGACTGGTGGACAGCTGAACGAAAAAAGCGCGGAAATGATGCAGCTTACGGGCTATCATGGAAGGAGTTGAAAGCGATCATGATCGAAGAATTCTGCCCCCCTCATGAGCGCCAAAAGTTGGAGGACGAGTTCTGGGGAATCAAGCAGAAGGATGGAGACAACGCTGCTCTCACTGCCCGCTTCAAGCAGCTTAGCATTATCTGTCCTGACCAAGTCAAGACCTCCGATCAAGCCATCAAGAAGTATATCCGAGCCCTACCTGGCTGTGTAGCCGATTTTGTTCACGACGCCAAGCCAGCAACGATCGAAGAAACCTACCTACTCGACGCTGAGATCAATGATAAGCGAGTAAAGGCTGGTTTTTGGGATAAGTCAACCAAGTCTCTGCATCAAGCCACTGCAACACCCACCGACTCATCTGCTCAATCCTCCAAGTCTTCGAGAAGGAAGAAGAAGAACAACAACAGCTCCAGCAACAAGAGTTGTGCTGCCGCAACCACTGCCACTCCACTCCAAGCTGTACCAACTCAACAGCAGCAGCACCAGCGTTCAGCTCCAGTGATCAATGCACCGCCAGCAAAGCGTGCATACACAGGCCCTCACCCACTCTACCCGACATGTTCGTATCATCATCCAGTGGGTCTAGCTTGTCGTTTCTGCGCTCACTGCAACCTTTACGGTCATTTCACTGTGAATTGTCGCTATGGTCCTCGTCAAGCCCCAGCTCAAGCCACCGTCAACCAAGCTCTACTCCCAACCCCTCAAGGCCAACCAGCAGCTCCAGCACCAGCAGTCAATGCTCGAGTCTGCTTTGCATGTGGTGACCCTAACCACTTTGCAAACAGGTGCCCGAACAGGGTGGTTAAGCAAGAGCCTCAGCAGCAGCAACAACAACAGCAGCCTCAGCAACAGCAGCAAGCAGCCCATGCCCGAACCTTCAACATCAATGCCCGTCAGGCTCAGGCGGATAACAACGTGGTTAATGGTACGTTCCTTGTGAATGGTATTTATGCATCATGTTTGTTTGATACTGGAGCCGATAACTGCTTTGTGTCGTTTGAATTCGACAAGCTCCTTAGTCGTAAGCGCTCTTATATGTCCTCATCATTCGAAGTCGAAGTCGCTACAGGAAGAACTATTGCTGTTAATTCAGTACTCCGTGATTGTACCCTCGAACTCAACAATCACATCTTCCCCATTGACCTTATTCCAATGCACCAATGCAACTCGGAAGCTTTGACGTCATAATAGGCATGGACTTTCTTCGTGAAAACCATGCTGAAGTTGTGTGCTTTGAAAAGATGATTCGATTTTCACTCGCGAATGGTGATGTATTGTGTGTATACGGTGAAACAACGTCGAAAGGTCTCAAGCTTATGTCATGTATTCAAGCCAGCAAATATCTCCGCAAGGAATACCGAGCCTTCTTGGCCAACATTGTAGTAGCGGAGAAGGGAAAGAAAAAGAAAGTTGAAGTTAAAGACGTTCCAGTGGTTCGTGAATTTCCTCAGGTGTTCCCTGATGATCTTCCCGGACTACCACCTAGTCGTGATATCGACTTTCGTATCGACCTCATTCTTGGAGCTAACCCCGTTGCCAAAGCCCCTTATCGACTCGCTCCATCCGAAATGAGGGAACTCTCGAACCAACTCCAGGAACTACTCGAAAAAGGCTTTATTCACCCAAGCACCTCTCCTTGGGGCGCGCCAGTCCTTTTTGTCAAAAAGAAGGATGGATCGTTCCGGATGTGCATCGACTATCGGGAGTTGAATAAGCTAACCATTAAGAACCGATACCCCTTGCCGCGAATTGACGATTTGTTTGATCAGCTACAAGGTGCAGCATGCTTCTCTAAGATCGATCTACGCTCAGGATTCCCAAAACTGCTTTTCGAACCCGTTATGGCCATTACGAATTTGTTGTTATGCCCTTTGGTCTAACCAATGCACCGCGGTTTTTATGGACCTCATGAATCGCGTGTCTAAGCCTTACCTTGACCGTTTCGTCATCGTGTTCATCGACGATGTCTTGATTTATTCCAAATCGAAAGCCGAACACGCGCAACATCTACGTTTGGCTCTCGAGTTACTTCAGGGAAACCAACTCTATGCCAAGTTCTCCAAGTGCGAATTCTGGTTGGAGGAGGTTCAATTTCTGGGTCACATAGTGAATAGTCGAGGTATCCATGTCGATCCTGCGAAGATTGAAGCTGTCAAAAGCTGGATTACGCCTAAGAACCCGTCAGAAGTTCGTTCTTTTCTCGGACTAGCGGGCTATTATCGACGATTCATTGAAGGATTCTCTAAGATTGTTGTGCCGCTTACTACTCTTACGCATAAGGACAAGCCTTTTGTGTGGGGAGACGCACAAGAGACTGCCTTTCAAACTCTCAAACATATGCTGTGCAATGCACCGATTCTTACGCTGCCCGACGGAAGCGACAGCTTCATTGTCTACTGTGATGCTTCTAACCTTGGTCTCGGTTGTGTTCTTATGCAGCGAGACAAGGTTATAGCCTATGCATCTCGTCAGCTCAAGATCCACGAGAAGAACTATACAACCCATGACCTCGAGCTAGGCGCGGTTGTCTTTGCATTGAAGATTTGGCGACACTACCTGTATGGCACTAAGTGTACGATCTACACTGATCACAGGAGTTTACAACACATCTTTAATCAGAGAGAGCTTAATATGCGTCAACGCCGATGGGTAGAACTTCTCAACGATTACGACTGTGAGATTCGTTATCACCCAGGCAAGGCGAATGTGGTTGTCGACGCGCTCAGCAGAAAGAGTTACATGCTCAGTACCCGAAACATCCAAGCCCAGCATAACCTCGAAACCCTTATTCGCGAAGCCCAACATGCTTGCTTTAACGAGCGTACATTGAAGAGAGAGAGGATCTATCACGATGGAGCTCAGTTAGTAAGTAAACCAGATGGGATATTCTATTATCTGGACCGAATTTGGATCCCTAAGCGGACCGATTTGCGAAAGATTATCATGAACGAAGCCCACAAATCCCGGTATTCTATTCATCCCGGCGCAGACAAGATGTACCAGGATCTTTGTTATAAGTACTGGTGTCCGGGTATGAAAAGGGATATCGCTCTGTACGTTGGAAGCTGTTTAACTTACGCAAGAGTCAAGGCTGAACATCAAAGACCTTCTGGCTTGCTCGAACAACCGTCGATACCTATATGGAAGTGGGAGAGTATAGCTATGGATTTCATAACGAAACTCCCGCCCACGCCATCAGGTCACGACAGTATTTGGGTCATAGTTGATCGTCTCACAAAGTCAGCCCACTTTTTGCCGATACGAGAAGACTACAAGGTGGAACGACTAGCCCACATCTACACCGATGAGATCATTTGTAATCATGGTACGCCTCGTGACATCATTTCAGATCGTGACGCTCGGTTTACTTCGCGATTGTGGGAAACGTTTCAAGCGGCCCTTGGTACGTCGCTTAATCTGAGTACTGCATTCCATCCCCAGACCGACAGGCAAACTGAAAGAATGATCCGTACTCTTGAAGACATGCTCCGAGCGTGTGTTATAGACTTTGGTGGAAGTTGGAACAAACACCTGCCATTGGTGGAATTCTCGTACAATAACAGCTATCATGCCAGCATCCAAATGGCACCCTTCGAGGCTTTGTATGGTAGAAGATGTCGATCGCCTATTGTGTGGCACGAGATCGGTCACTCGCAACTAACCGGTCCCGAGATTCTACAAGAAACGAGTGACAAAATCCACCAGATAAGAGACAACTTGGTAAAAGCTCGGAACAGACAGAAAAGTTACGCCGATAAAAGACGCAAGCCCTTGGAATTCGCCGTTGGTGACTACGTGCTCCTAAAGGTATCACCTTGGAAGGGAGTAGTTCGATTCGGCAAGAAAGGGAAACTCGCGCCTCGATATGTTGGACCTTTTAGGATTCTGGAAAGAATCGGAAAAGTCGCCTACAGACTCGAATTACCGGAGGAACTCAGTAACGTCCACCCGACTTTCCACGTCTCTAACCTCCGAAAATGCCTTGCTGATCATGATCTAATCGTACCACTCGACGATCTTCAGGTCAACGAAACACTGCACTTCGTGGAAAAGCCTGTCGAAATCATGGATCGCCAAACCAAGCAGCTCAGACGCTCTCGCATCCCGATCGTAAAAGTCCGATGGGAAGGCAAACGAGGCGCGGAGTTCACTTGGGAACTCGAAAGCGACATGAAGGCCAAGTACCCGCAGCTGTTTGAATAAATAGATCTGAAGCATCAAATTGGTAAATCACGGCGTTGTGTAGCCTTCGAGCCTAATTTCGGGACGAAAATCCCTAAACAAGGGGAGGCTGTAACACCCCGTGTTTTCGAATGTCAAAGTCAAAGTCAAAGTCCAAGTCAACTTTGACCTTCTTTGACTGTAAATAGTCGATTTTGTGTTTTAGTTGTATTATGTGGAGTAAGTGTTGTAATCAGCAAGAATCGAAGTAAACAAATGTGTTTTAACGCGAACCGATCTATGACTGTGAATGATAGGAAGTAACAATGCGATAAAGTTAACTAACCAGCAATCAAACCAATCTAACAACCATCGAACTCGAGATTCGAATTATACGAATTGTGGCATTGATTATACGTGTGTGTGTGCCTTATATGTTGCGTGTGCGTGTTTTACTTGTTATTTGGTGTGGAACTCAAGCAAATCAATCGAAACTCGAAAGGCAATCGAACTCAATCGAAACCGACATCGAAACGCGACTTATCGAAGATTGTATGTTAGATATAGTGGTTGGGATTAAAAGTAATTTAACTAGGAACTCTATCGTATTCGTATCATCGTCCATCGAAATCGAAACGTCAAAAATCGTCGCAAATACCCAAAGTGTCTCGCGGATCGAACAGGAGGCAACCTGATCGAACAGGCCAGCCGATCGGCTAGCATCTTGCCAGCCGATCGAGCAGCCCATCCGATCGGAGCTCCTGGCCGATCGGCTGCCACTTTCCTCTTTTGGAGCCTATAAATAGGGCTGTCATTGTCATACTTTCCATTTTTGGAAAGCTCTGACCGAACCAGCTATCTTCTTCACCTTTTCTCGGATTTCTCTCAATCCCGGTACGTTTCCACTCTAAATCTTGTACATTTTTGGTCATTACTTGATTCTACACCTTTCTATCTTTCAAAACTTGGATTCTAACCGTGAAATCACCAAGATCTAAGTGTTCTTGGGTGATGTCATCATGGTGTTCTTGAAGAACATTATGTTTTGGCATCATTCCACTATGATTAGCTTAGATCTAGCCGATTTCCGCTTAAACAAGTTAAGATCCCTCAAAGATCTAAACATCCACAAGTTGTAAAGGATTGAAAGAAGGAATCCCAACTTTCTTTCAACTCTTTTACACTCAATGCCTTCAAATAAATAGAAACGGAACTTGAACCGGCTAACTAATCATTCAAACGGTTAAAAGGTTCAAGATTCGGGATCTATGAACAAGGTTCACCGATTTCGGGTTAAACTCCAAACCGACATTCCGAACCGTTCACCGGCCGGACTTGGGTGATTCCTGTTCGAGCCAAGGAAACAAGTAGGAACGGAGGTTATTATAGTTCAACACGTTGTCAAGATACCTTGAAAGAATGACAAATAAACAAACAGCCAAGTGTTAGACGAAAGGCCGACCAGGTCAGGAATGTTGTCCGAACGGCTAGGCTGTTCGAACAGCCCAGCCGATCGAACATGCCAGCCAAACGACCGGGCCAGCCGATCGGCTAGCACATGGTCCCACACTCTCAAAATTTCATGAGGTATAGTATTGATGAAGTAGTGTTCGATCGAACATGGCACTCGATTGGTGAACATTACTGTTCGGATCATGAGATACTATGCTTCAACACTTAATCGTTTTCACAACCCGTTCGTAGTAGGAATGCCAGCCGATCGAACAGACTGTTCGATCGAGTGACATTCAGTTGGGGACTAACTTGGAAGCTTCTAGCCGATCGAGTGAGCTAGCCGATCGAGTGAGCTAGCTGATCGAACGAACCGTTCGATCGAACGACTTGAAAGGTAGGAACACTTCAGTGTTCTCAAATACTGCAACAAGAACTTCCAAAGTTCAAATCCTCTAACACAAACACACCAGAGGAAGAAACAATCCACTCGAATGGTCCAGCCGATCAAGCCTACCGGCCGATTGAACAGGACTGTCCAACCGGACATACCAGCCGACCAGATAGCTCGTTCGATCGAACCTGTCGTTCGATCGACCAGCCCATTTGACCCATTTACACTCGTTTACTTTTCCGCGTTACTTATCGTTATGCTATCGAACTATTCAGGCTAATCTTACTCTCAGCGCTCCCTTCAATCCACAATCAATCACTGTGAGTATACTCGACCCCTTTTTGCTTTTAGCACTTTTGGGTGTTACATACGTTACCTATCAAATCACAATCAAGCACAAACTATTTGAACGCTGACCATTTGCATGTGCTACTTGACTAAATGAATGTTGTTTATTATGTTTACACGTGGAGTGCTATCTACCTGCCTTAGCAACGTAGTACTATAGTTTGGACTCAGCACCTGTTCACACGGGGGTTGTTAAGGACAATTACTTGCATGGATTACGGTGGTAATCATGTATTACGAACCGTCTCGGACGGTCAACCCGCAGTCGTTTGTATCGATGGTCCCATGTCGATAATTAACATGCATCGTTTTCCTCTGTGTACGTGCCTGGTTATGCGTAAACTATTCGAACTCTATATGCTATTATTAAACTTGTATGCTCACCTTTACATTTTATGTATTGACTTTATTTTAACGTATGTGACAGGTGCTTAAGTTGCTAGGATGCTTAGGCGCATGGTGATGAAATCGAGGCTAGGGAGTCTAGAAATAATAAACTATTGTCTGTAATAATAATTGAATCTGAGTTGTCGGAACGGAATTATTTGCCTCGTTGCTTTCTATGATAACTTGTTATTTATTTGGGACACGGTATGGGACATGTCATTTAAACTGAATTTATATAATAGTTGTTGTGGAAACTTCTGGACAATCTGTTTCGCTCAGTGCCGCGCCCCGATGATTCCGCCATCGGTTGGGGTGTGACAGATTGGTATCAGAGCCATAACTATAGGGAATTAGGCGGACACGACCTAGTCCGGGTCGCTGTCTTAGAGACCTAGACTATAGTTAGGAACCATCAGACCCAGTTTATGTGCTTTATTCTGTAATCCTTCACTATCACTGCACTCGAATTTTTAACTAACGTCAGGCGATTCAGTCAGGAATAGGTGTGAAAACCGCAAACTCCCGACTAAATTTCCTGACTTATGGGGATTTTACTCCTTCATCTAAATATTTTCGCCAACAAACGAGGAGAATTATGCCAAATCAGGAGTGAAATCCATATTTTGACGAATAATCTCCTTTATTTTATTAAAAACAAGGAAGAAATTGCTAAGCCAAGGGGTGAAACCCTGACCTTGGCAGTTTGTTCTGGATTTTATTTATCTCACCAAGGCCTCGATGGACTCCAACGACCTGAACTCACAAGTATGACCTAGAAAACGCGTGTGGAATGCCCAAGAATCGAGGCAGAAACACGACCTCTACAGTCGAAAGTGATGACAAGTTCACTGTGAATAGTCGAGTTGCCTTGGGTAGTCGACGTCTAGTAGCCGCAGACAATCTACCTCTCGATTTCTATGTGTTTCGATTTTGAGAACCGCAGTCGCGTACTCTGATGACTTGTTGATTTTATGTGTTATGTGTACTTTCTTCGTCTTGTGTTTATATTTGTTTTCTATGTCTTCATTTTGGGATGATATTCGATTCTGCTATCATTTTGATCGACACACACGACTCGCAATTGCTATTCCATCTCAATTCAATATCCAGATACCGCAAATCTAGACGAAGTCATACTATGCTATACTATACGACGCTATTCAACATACTATCGAACGACACGCGGACTTTGACGGATAGGTTTCTGTTTTCTGACTGCTTCAGTGATTAAGTGCTTAGGTATTTACGTGTTTCTGTGTTTTGCGCTCTAGGTACTTATGTGTTATGTGCTTTTCTGCTTCTGTGATTCTGTGTCCTGTGATTATGTGCCTGTATGATGCGAAATATGTGAATCGACGTGATTCTAAGCTTTAGTAGTCTAGACGTGTGGGGTGAGATACGTTTTCGTTGTGTTGAGCCTCGTGACGATGTCTAAATGCAGACCATGTCGTCGTCTGGATCCCGACACCATTTAACTCGCCAAGAAAAGAGAGATCGACGTCTCGCTGCGATCATCTCCAAAACCGTGGCGAAAGCTGTGAGTGAGGTGTATGAAAACGCTAGCAAATTGTCTGAAGAATCCCGAACTGAAATCTCTAAGGATTCAAGAAAGGCTGCTTTCAGCTTCAAGCAGTTCAAAGCATGCGGACCAAAAGAGTTCACTGGCGTAGACGGTCCTACAGCCATGTTTCACTGGTTCGACTCGGTCGAAGTCACTCTGCGCCAGAGCGGATGTCCTGAACATCTCCGCACTCTCAATGCTACAGGCGTCTTCCAGTCCCATTCTCTAGACTGGTGGACAGCCGAACGAAACAAGCGCGAAAATGATGCAGCTTACGGGCTATCATGAAAGGAGTTGAAAGCGATCATGATCGAAGAATTCTGCCCCCCTCATGAGCGCCAAAAGTTGGAGGACGAGTTCTGGGGAATCAAACAGAAGGATGGAGACAACGCTGCTCTCACTGCTCGCTTCAAGCAGCTTAGCATTATCTGTCCTGACCAAGTCAAGACCTCCGATCAAGCCATCAAGAAGTATATCCGAGCCCTACCCAACTGTGTAGCTGATTTTGTTCACGCAGCTAAGCCAGCAACGATCGAAGAAACCTACCTACTCGCCGCTGAGATCAATGATAAGCGAGTAAAGGCTGGTTTTTGGGATAAGTCAACCAAGTCTCTGCATCAAGCCACTGCAACACCCACCGACTCATCTGCTCAATCCTCCAAGTCTTCGAGAAGGAAGAAGAAGAACAACAACAGCTCCAGCAACAAGAGCTGTGCTGCCGCAACCACTGCCACTCCACTCCATGCTGTACCAACTCAACAGCAGCAGCATCAGCGTTCAGCTCCAGTGATCAATGCACCGCCAGCAAAGCGTGCATACACAGGCCCTCACCCACTCTGCCCGACATGTTCGTATCACCATCCAGTGGGTCTAGCTTGTCGTTTCTGCGCTCACTGCAACCTTTACGGTCATTTCACTGCGAATTGTCGCTATGGTCCTCGTCAAGCCCCAGCTCAGTCGAAAAAACAGTCTCGGGACCATAACTGGACCGAGATTACTCAGTCGCCAAGCGACGTCCTCCTCACGGACGCGCATTTTCTGCGACCGGCCCAGCCGATGAAGTCCAAGAAAAACCAGGAACTCACACTCTATTGTGACTATCACAAAGACTCGGGCCACGCAACAAACAACTGCATTAGTCTCCGGCTGGAGATTGAGCGAGCCCTAAAGGAGGGGAAGCTGCAACATCTGTTGCCGGGTGGGCAAAAACCCACCAAGCGCATCACCCCCCACGGCGAGGGCACCTCCTCAGGGAAGAGGACCATGTATGTGGCCTCAACCCATATGATCAACGGAGGCAAAGGAAGACCGCGCAAGGCGGCGAGAAGACCGGACAATGACTGGAAAGACGAGCAAGTCGTCTTTCCAAAAGTCTGAGGCGGCCCACGCGACAGGCGCGCCGTCGTTATTACAGGCCACCTGGCTCATTACTGCACCGAGCGATTATTCATCGACCCGGGCAGTACTTCTGATATCATATACAAGCAGTGCTTCAACCATTTCGATCAGGAGGACAAAGATCGGTTGCAAGCGGTGGACTACCCGTTGGCCGGGTTCGCAGGGGAAACTGTTTTTCCCCTGGGCCAAATTACTTTTCCTGTGCGCCTCACTAGCGGAAGGCACACACGAACAGAAGAGGTGAACTTCATGGTTTTACCTCACACTTCCAAATATGACGTGCTCCTTGGGAAAGAATCCCAAGGCGACTTCAACATGATTACGTTCGTACCCCATTATGCAGTCGGTTTCCCAACCGAAACAGGGGTCGCGATAATCTATGCACGCAGGGAAGTCATGGCATCGGACGAGCTACGTACGACCAAAGTAGCAAGGCCTACCCCCAACAACCAACCAGAAAAATGGGTTCTCAATGCGAGACACCCAGAGCAAATGGTCACGTTGGGACACGCCTTGTCCCCCAACATCAGAGCGCACCTGAAGCAGCTCCTCTTCAGGAACCAGGATATTTTCGCGTGGACACCCGCAGACATGACGGGGGTGCCACGCGAAATTGCGCAACACTTCTTGAATACCTTGCAAGGTATCAAGCCAGTGATTCAAGGCCAACGCCACCTTGGATCGGCAAAAAAACAGGCGATGCATGAGCAGGTCAAAGAATTGCTCTTCACAGGTATCCTGCGGGAAGTTAAATACCAGACTTGGTTGTCCAACCCAGTCATGGTAGAGAAACCATCCGGGGGCTGGCGCATGTGCGTCGATTATAAAGATCTTAACAAACCCTGCCCCAAAGATTGTTACGCACTTCCGGAGATCGATGAAAAAGTCGATAACCTCGCACTATTTCGATAGAAGTGTTTCCTCGATTGCTACAAAGGCTACCACCAGGTACAAATGGCAATCGAGGACGAAGACAAAACGGCATTCCGCACACCTACAGGAAATTACTGCTACACAAAAATGTCGTTCGGGTTGCGCAATGCAGGTGCAACCTATCAAAAGTTGATGAACGACACTTTTCGCGGCCAAATCAGCAAAAGTGTCGAAATCTATATGGACGACCTGGTCGTCATGAGCATTGAGGAAGATACCATGCTCACAGATATCGAAAGAACATTCCAAACTCTGCGAAGCGTCAATATGAAGCTCAGTCCAGGGAAATGCTTGTTTGGAATGGAAGAAGGCAAGTTCCTTGGATTCATCGTAACAAAAGATAGATTCAGAGTAAACCTGGAGAAAGTTCAGGCGATAGAGCGCATGCCATCGCCCTCCATGATGAAAGAAATGCAACGACTAGCCGGCAGGCTAGCCGCGCTAAACAGATTCTTAGCCAATCATGCGGCTAAATTCTATCCTTTCATCAAAACACTGCGAAACTGTTTAAAAAAGGAACAATTCCAATAGACCGCAGAGGCCGAAGACGCCTTCCGAGAGATGAAAGAGTGTTTGATCCAACTCCCAACTCTGACCGCGCCACGCAAAGATGAGCCATTTATCTTATACCTATCTGCCGCAGACAACGCGGTAGGTGCGGTACTTATAGTGGAACGAGAGGGAGTTCAAACACCCATCTACTATATCAGCAAAATGCTCAATGACCCAGAAACGAGGTACTCCATCATGGAGAAATTGGTATTGGCACTGGTACACGCATCACGACGGCTGCGACATTACTTTGCAAACCACGTCATCACAGTGTTAACCAACTACAGGATCGGCCCGATCCTATCAAAACCGGACATCTCTGGGAGATTAGCGAAATGGGCAATTGAGCTGGGCGCACTCACGCTGAACTACAAGTCGCACCCCGCAATCAAGGGCCAGGTCCTAGCTGATTTCGTTGCCGAAATACCGGCGAATCGCATTCAAGAATGCGAACAAGAACAAACCCCTGCACCACCAGCATCGTCCTCAGAGACATGGGCACTTTATACTGATGGTGCATCCAACGAGGACGGTGCAGGCGCAGGTCTGCGACTCGTCAGCCTCGACGACCAAGAGCTTACCTATGCAATTCGCCTCGACTTCAAAAGCACAAATAACGAGGCGGAATATGAGGCTCTATTGGCAGGGCTACGTCTGGCAGTCAAGCTCGGCGTGCAACACTTGCACATGTCGACTCATTGCTGGTTGCAGGGCAAGTACGCGGTGATTATGCCGCGAAAGGGGATATCATGATCCTCTACCTCGAACAGGCCTTGCAACTGAAGTCAAAATTCACTTCCTTCAATATCCGCCATATCAACAGAAGTGAAAACAAACCCGTGGATGCACTGTCAAAACTCGCATCCACCAGCTTCCAACACTTGGAAAAAGAGATACGCATTGAGATTCTGCAAAATCCCTCGGTACCCCTGCGCCAAGTCAACGTCATCCAGTACGGTACAACATCCTGGATGACACCAATCAATGCATACTTGCAATCAAGTGTGACTCCCGAAAGCAAGTCGGAGGCACGAAAGTTACAATACAAAGCGTGCCATTATCAAATGGGAGACGGTATCTTGTACCGTAAATCATACCTGGGCCCACTCCTATGCTGCGTCGACCCCCAAGATGCCACATACCTCATCAGAGAGATACACTAGGGAATGTGTGGCATACACGCAGGACCACGCATGGTAGTGGCTAAAATTATGAATGCTGGGTGTTACTGGCACGGCATGCACCTGGATGCAGTCAAAGAATTGCGCAAATGTATTAATTGTCAGCGACATGCTCCAAAGACTTTGCGCCCCAAGAACAACTTGATCCCGGTCACCACCGCATGGCCCTTTCAGAAATGGGCAATTGACGTGGTCGGACCTTTCCCAGACACACCAGGTGCGGTCAAATTTATCATAGTAGCTGTCGATTACTTCACAAAATGGGTAGAGGCAAAACCACTCGCCTCAACCATTGCTATGATAACAAGGAAATTCATTTGGGAACACATCATCTGCCGTTTCGGTCTACCAATGTGCATCGTTACCGATAACGGCACCAACTTTGCTGCCGACGAATTTCAAAAATGGCTAGAAGAACTACATATTGAACACATATTCTCCTCAGTGGCACACCCGCAAGGAAATGGCCAAGTTGAGAGTATCAATAAAAGTCTAGTCGAAGGCATCAAAGCAAGGTTAGGAATAGCCAGGCGTGGCTAGGTTGATGAACTCCCAAGCATCTTATGGGCTCACAGAACAAGCCCAAAAACGAGCAACGGGGAGACACCCTTCAGCCTGGTCTATGGCTCAGAAGCGGTAATCCCCGCGGAAGTAGGTCTTCCTTCACCTCGAATGTTGGCTATCAACAAAATAGCCAACAATGAAGCACGCAGGCTTGACTTGGACCTCCTAGAAGAAAGGCGTGAAAAGGCTGCCATCAACGAGGCCAAGTACAAAATCAAGCTTGAAAAATACTACAATTCACGCGTGCGCGTTTGTACTTTCAACCCGGGAGACTACGTCCTCCACGATAACGAAGCATCTAACGCTGAACGCCCAGGGAAACTTGCCCCTAAGTGGGAAGGACCTTACCTCATCCAAGAGGTATTAGGCAAAGGCGCGTATAAGTTGCAAACGTTAGAAGGCGAACCTATCGCACGCACATGGAATGCACAACAGCTTCGACGCTGTTACATGTAAGCCATGTTTTTACATTTTCCATGTAACCTATCGGGCCGCAGGCCATTTGCAAATAAATAAATGAGCAATTCAATTCAATATTGTTTATTACTACTATTACAAATGCGTGTTCCACTTTGCGGTATCTGCAAAAACAGATTGGCAAAATCTTCATTCGCGATACCCACACAAAGTGGTGACCACACACAAATATTGTAATAGGCCAGCAAAGGCAAAACATTAAATGTCTATCCGGCCGGATACACATATGGTTTTTACAAAACCTTCACAATTCCTAAATCCTAACGGGACAAACACAGGAATTGACATACTCATACGACAAAAGTATTATACTCAACTGCGCTTCACAGCCGGTAGAGTTCTTCATACTTGCATACCACCTAGATATGCAAAGGGCAAATTCAGACTTAGTGTTATTCACAATAACATTAACTCAAACAAATTCAAACATGCAAGTAATAAAAACGCTTGTACAAATTGAACAAAAACGGTTAAATTTTATATTCAAAAAATTCATACACCTACGTGGTGTACAACGGATTTACATAAAGTTCTAACATTTACAATGAGGGAACAAAAAAAAGGGCACGCAGGCCAACCTAGTCCTACTTTGTACCGCTGGTACCCGCGCCATCTTTGCCGTTACCAGCAGCCTTTTCCCCCTCCGATTCATCAGCATCAGCATACAACATCCGTAAACGGTCTACATAGTCTTCCGCATCCAAGCATTCGTCAAGCTTCTCAAGAGCAGAAATAGACATGTCATAGAATGATGCAAAAGCCGCATCAAGAAGCGCTTCAGTATTCACACCATGGAACCCAAACCGTTCATCGGTGTATTCGCCTTGAGCCAGGATGTTCATATGACTGATGCATCGGTTGTAACCAGCTTTAAAGCCAGCATCCCGGACATGCTGCTTGATCAGGTCTATACCAGTTGCAGTCTCAGGCGCATCCAGAATAGCCCTAACAATCTGCAACATACAAGCAATAAGATTATCACGTGCAAATCCAAACAAAAGCAAAGGCACCAGATACTTACATGTGCAATACCGTGACACTGCATCTACTCACGGTCAGTCTCAAGCTGATTAAATGAAGAGGTAAGGCTATCTCTAGCCTCCACAGCCTCGTTAGCCCGCCTTTCAGCTTCAGTCGCGCGGGCAGTAACCTCCGCCTCCCTGGCCTTACCAACGGCCGCCTCAGCCGCGGCCTTCTCTTTAACCAAAGCAGCATTCGCTGCCTTGAAATTGGCCAACTCCTGACGAACACGAAACATGTTTTCATTCTGTTTGGCCCAAGATTCTTTCCATGTCTTGTGCTCATTAGAAAGGTTTCTTTCCAACTCTTACGCTCATCAGAAAGCAACTTGGCAAGAGTACGAACCTGTTTAAGCTCAGCAGTTGCAGCCCACTCCTCAGTCCGCTTATGCTTCTCAAAAGCAGCCTTGTCCTTTTCAAGCTGTTCCACACCCTCGCGAGCAGCCTTCACCAACTTTTCCGCCTCGGCCCGCAAGCGCGCAGCTTCCTCCTCCCTGCGGCCCAATGTCTAGTAGTCCTCCATAATGGCATTCGTCATTATGGAACTCCCCACAAGCATGGAAGAGAGTTGGTTGACCCGGAGCTCACGCGGCAAAGCGCGGGCTCGGTGAACTTCGAACGGGGTGCCCACGCCACCCAAAATTTCCTTGTAGAAGGAAGGATTATTCGCAATATCATCCCCCTGCATAACACTCCACGGGGGGCGATGATAGTTCACAGCCCGGTCCTCCGTGTAGGTGCAGTAGTAGTGCTCCAATTCAGTCTCTCCAGGCTGAATAGGAGGCCCTTCATAACCCGCACCCCCAGAAGCAGAACCGGAAACTTTCTCGGTGGCAGGAGACTTGTGTTTCTCAGCATCAGTTTTCCTCTTATCACCTTCTAAAAACCTTATGTCCAAATCATCAGCATCATTTGAAGTGATCAGGTTAATAGAAGAATCAACAGTATCAAAAATCTGAGACGCAGCCTTCTCCACAGTCTCCTCTGCCTGCACGGAAGGACCAGGCACCACCTTGACAAAAGGAGCTGTAAATTCCTTGGTAACCCCCGCATCCATGGTCGTGGCACGCGGGGGAGACGGAGGAGCATCAAAGATAGAAAAATCTTTATCTTGCGGTTCTGCAAACAAAGCAACAATAACCATTAAACAAGTTGCAACAGTTGACCATTAAACAAGGTTATAAATCACTTACCAGAAGTAACCGCAGGTTTCTTTTGCGTCGCACCAGTTGACCTTTTGGTCTGTATCTTCCGACGCTTTACCTCACCAGCACCAGCAGCTTTCTCCTCTGGTTTTCTCTTCTTCTCACCAGCAGGCTGCGAACCCGCAGAGGTCCCACCTGCAGCCGCACCACCACCTAGAACACCCAAACCCTCAAGAGTGTCAGATACTACCACGTAATCGGTATACCTGCGGTAACAAGAACGAGAGATGCCTGATGCATGCGCTACTGAAGAAGACTTGACAGTAGCCTCAGGGGTTTTCTTACGGCGACCCTGCGGGACCTTCCCCACATGCTTTTTCTCCGCATGCTTCTTAGGGACAGTCTTCACTTCAAACTTTCCCAGGGCCCCAAGATTACCAGCGTTTAAACAACCAAGCAAACAAATCACAAGGGTGAACTTTACATAAAAAGGAGATCTTAGAATATACCTTTGCCTTGCGGCAGTGGAAGTTGCCAACGATCTCCAAGTTGAAACCTTCACGTTCCGAGCACGGAACCAACTCAACCTTGCCCTCGAAGGTTGACTCAAACATCCTCCACAGCGGAGCGTCCTCTGATAAGACACATGCAAAATCAGTAAAATAAATAAATAAGAACGCAAGGAAACCGCACAAGGGTGAAAATGCTTACCACCACTCGTTTCCCGCAAAACGGGCCTTGCCTTCCTATCAGGCCTGGTCAACATCATCCGCAGCACCCAAAGAGCATTGTTGTCCAGCCTCTTAAGCTCAATGGGTTTCAGCCTTGGAAACCAATCAACCGACTTGGCGGTAGGAACAGCAGTACCCTCCGCATGAATGCCCTCGTTCACGTTCCGCAAGGTCATGTTGGCATGGACCGCGGCAGCCTTAACATAGAAGAACTTCGTCTTCCACTTCGTGATACCTTTCGGAGGGGTCATCGGCTTGGTACTCCCATACCGCTGATTGAAGGAGAAGAACCCAGTGTTCACCGTCAACTGGTAGAACCGCCGGGAATTTTCGACGGTAATCTCCAACCCAAGAGCACGAAAGGTGTACTCAAAATTTCTGATCCGAAACATCCCAAACGGACTCAACTGGGAGATATGTATCTGATAGAACTCCAGAACTTCGGCAACAAAAACTGTCAATGGCAGTCGGAGGCCATCATAGAAAAACTCAGCCCACAGGGTGATGAATCCCACCGGAGCATCGGCGCCAGTATCACCCTCCTGTGGGTATATAGCCCCAAACTCTTTGGGCATTTGGACACTGGTCATCAGGGTCTCAAAACCACCCTTCGACCACTTCAGTACCGGTAGACCACCGCCGGGTGCACCACCATCATCTTCATCTTCCTCAGCCGCCGCCGGCGACCGTTGTTCAGGGTTTTCACCCTCCACATTGTGTGGATTTGAGGGTTCAGCCATTGAAATATAGAAGAAAGAAAAGGAAATGAGTACGAAAACTCAAACAACCTCACCGGAATTTCAGAAAACTTATCGGAAAAGACGAAGGAATTTTCTCTCTCTCACCGGGAAATTTTTGAAATGTTGGAACAAGTGAGTGGAAACCACAAACGGTTTCCCCTTATATACTCATCGCAATAAATGCGGAAGGGAAACTGAATCATCACGTCCAAAAGGAACGAATTATGCGGTGCCACGTGTTCAGCGACGGTTCCGCTGACGGTTACCACGCGCGTGTAGCCGCACACGCGCCTGACAAAGGAGACGTTTACACTCCTGCTACAATGCATTTATGACCTCAGGCAGAGCAAACGTCCTTTCATTTCAGCACATGCCAGGAAATCTCACCAACTTCCACCAACTCACACGTGCGCTCAGCCACGTATGCAACAAAAAGCGACAACATTATCCAAACACAAGCGGCATACGGTTTCCCTGGTATACCGCACCATAACTCGTACCGCATGTCGTTTTTTTACATACCCCTGAAAATAGCCAAAAAATATATATATCTACATTATATAAGGGGGTATAGAATATATCCGCACATACCCACGAGCACACGTGGAATATGCGGAGATGACACACGCGAGCCCGTACAGGTGTGTCAGATGCTCAGAACTAGCGTTGTTCTTTGGACTGAACCGCATCTCAGGAACAGGTAAACCGCATTGCCTTCATTCTCTTCAAGCTTCAAATCCCTCCTGCCCGGTTCACAACCACAGAGGGTGCGCAAACAGCTTCTCCGTAGGGAAAAAGGATGGGAATGTACGCGACCGCACATCAGCAACCCTGACTCCTGATCCTTCAAGAGCCACATCCGAGCAACACACTCTTTTCAAGCGAGTCTTGGGTTGCAAAACCGCAAACACTCATGAGTCGCGCGGACACACCTATAGCTCCGCAAATGGTTGCTACGGAAGAGCCACAACTAAGTCATCACACAGATGAATGAAGCTACTTCAAGAAAAACTCCCCGGTATTAGAGCGTGAAGGAAGATGGCTATAGAACAAATGCAGACGAAATTCCCAATCATCAAAGAGATCTCGTTGAACAACAAGCGACCGAACAGTGGTAACAAGTCTGCTTATGACTTTGTTTGCCCACCTATGCGCCGCGTAGAATAAACAATGGTGGGCACAACCTTGCCCATGACCATGTTTATTGGCCCACCGTACAGATTCAAATTGTTCGACCAAACATGGCCAAACAATGACGCAACGAGGTAACCGCAAAGGACGTGCGGTTACTTGAGAGCTAAACTGCTAAACACGAACACCCCACAAAAAGGGATCATCATTACATGTCCAATTGCTGAACATAGAGCTTGAGCAAAGCACTTACAGCATAGATATCTTCGATCACCATCTCAAAGGTTGGTTCGAAGCCTCATCTCTTCTTCATTCACCACCTCAGAGGTTGGTTCGAAGACGAAGAGACAATCTCAGAGGTTGGTTCGACACACCAACAGGTGGCAACCAACCTGATAACATCAGAAAAAGGTAGCCCGCTACCCAAACGGCTGAGAATTTCGCATCAGACGAAACTTGCTCACCGGTACGGAAGAGACGTCACATGACTCTACCAGATCTCCAGCTTGATTTACGAAAAGCGAACGCCATCTACATGGCCTAGAATTTTCTCCAGGCTGTAAACTACCTTATAGACACCATAGTCCAGTGCTCCTCCCACATGCAACTTGCACGAGGCAGCAACACTAGACTGGGGGGACTTGAAGGGGTATGGTCCTAAACCTCGCGCCAGCTAAACCGCGAGTGACCATTACCCTAATCAAATAACCCCCACCAGCAATGAACTGCGTCCATGCGGATGCATCCTTCGAATCCAATCAGTCAAAGGATAAGAAGAAGCCTTACCTGGTGTATGAAAACGGATGTACATAACGATGCGGCTGGCACCGCATCTTATGAACATTTTCGTCACGATAAGGGATCTGGGCAACAGCAACAGTCACCATAAGTGGCGATGCGGCCTGGCACCGCATCCCGCAAACTTACCCAGAGTGAGGACGCGAAAACAACGGTAGTTACCGCAGGCAGCGATGCAGCGCAGCACCGCATCCTGCCCACGAGGCAAGTGGGACTGACACTGCAGAGCAAGTGGCACCAATGACAGTCGCCTGTCAGGCCATACGTAAACGACAGGCTGACGTGGCTTCACCTCCACAAGCGACAAGCCTGACACAGCTGCAAAGGTGCAGCGTGTCGTCAGTCTATCTGTTCACCTCCTCCTTCACTCATCGGCTATAAATACCAACCCCAAACCAGGTTTGAGGTATCTCTTCACAACTCTCTCACTACTACTACTATCACACTTTGCTTCCCAAGCAAACTACTGATTCTCACGCCGGAGAGTAGTAACAAGGAGCACCCCCCACCCTATCCTCCTTGTTACGAGTCACGGCTTGTTTCCTTGTGCAGAAGATCAACCGGCAGACGATCCAGCCAGCGATCCTCGAGAGGAAGGGATTAACCCTTCTTGACGAGACCAGTAAATTAACCCTACCAGGTTAACCATTGTTTCATCAATGTTGAAATAGTACCAAAACACCCTCTTATTAGTTATCATATTTTAGTTACATAAATATTTTGGTTTTTTACAGGTAATTACGTAAATTAACTTTTAATAAAGTTCAATTCCTTCCTCAAATTAACAAACCAAACAACTTTCAAATTCTCATCGGAGTTGATTCAAATTCCTTTAATTTCCAATTCCATTGAAACATTTCAATTCCTTCACAAATATTCCACGAACCAGCGTGTCGGGATTTTCGCTTTGATCCGGTGAGATTTTGGTCTGACATTGATGATGTAGAGACGAAAAAGAGAACGGCGAGAAAACCCTAAAAGATACATAATCTGACCCGCTCCTTTTGTCACCACCCAATTTACGTACTTATATTTTCGTATCTTAAAAGTTAATAGTCGCGCATTTTGACCCTTTAGCATTTTAACCAATGTTTTAAAAACCGGTAAATACCGGCCGGTTATACTGATATTACCGTTTACAGATGTAAATCGGTACGAAACACCCCGGTAAATAAGTGAAACGGCATAAGGTTTGTACCGGCGGTAAAATCCGGTATACCGGTTTGAAACATAATACCAGTACCGGCCTAGGGTTATTCGTAACTTAATTTCTTATTTAATATTGTATGAAATGAAAATAGTTATCCTCTACCTGATGAGGATGGTGATAATAGTGAATTTCATCTTTTATGCGATCGTGAACTTAATGTATTCAACAAATGGCTTAAACATATTGTACACTTTCATTTAAAAGAGCTTGTTGGAAAATTGAATGATTTTCGATTATCTTTTGAATTATTTTTTATTATGGATTTACTTTTGGATCATCTTTTAATATGTAATCATGCATTTTTTGATTAACTTTTGAGTTTATGTTGTAATTTATGAAATTATAGAGTTAGCTAGTCAAGCCGGTTGAACCGATCGGTACAACCTGGTTTAACCGGTTAAACCATTTTTTAGCCTAATCCGGTTTGATTTAAAAACCGGTTTTTAAAACATTGATTTTAACTTACTCAAAACCACTTATTATAATTTACAAAAAGTCTAAAGTGATCCATTTTTAAACTTTCTAGTCCCCCCCCCCCCCCTAATTTAAACACGTGTGTATAAACTATTAACCAATTGTTTCGCCCCATGGAATTAATTTACAATCCAAAAACAACCAGAAAGATTTTGAAGTGCGTCTCTACTTTGTTAATCAAGAATCACTTCAACCGAAACCATATCGCCATCCTATTCTTACTCCTTCAAACTCCATTCGTAATCCAAACCAATCCATTAGTCACATATGCCTTTTCCATGTTTGTCGGCTTTTTTCTTCGTAAATAGTGACAAATTGACACCAAAATTTCATCATTAGATCTGTTTATTATTAAGAATCTTTGCATCTCATGGAGTGATACTAAACACATAAATAACCAACAACCCGCCACAACGCGCAGGTAACGTCGACTCGTTAGTAACAACTTGGTAAAGACTTTTTATATGCGAAAATTATAAATAGTCATCAAATGTCTATCGGGTATCTTAATGTTCAATGTTATATTTTAGCGTTTTGGAACTTGATACGTTTTGATTTTGGTTATATTTTATGTTTTGAAATTTGACTTTTCAGTAAAAAATGAGAAAGTAAAGCTTTTTTTATATTAACCCTTTAAACAGCGAGTTGAAGTAACAAACTAACAACCTTTGGTAAGCGAGTCCATTAACAACAGTTACCAAAGGCGAATTTGGATCCAACCAAGGTCCGGTTTAGCACCAAGATCCTTTGTCACAAACATCGGTTGCAGTCCAAACCGAGCAATTGCAGACAGAAAAGTTAGCCATACCACCATAAAACAGCCACATATGTTGACTGATCAAAAACCTTTATAATACACAGAAATACAGTACACTTTTCCTTTTACTTCCAATTTTTTCAGACTATTGACTAATCTCTCTGACCTTACTTCCATGTACACATACAAGAATTTCATTTTTTTTCGTTTTTTTCCATGAAAATATGTTTTTTGTTTATAAAACCGGGTTATGGTTTCAAAAAACGAGTATACCACCTGGATTTTGATTAACGATTAATAAAGCACAACACGTAGCAGTCCGGGCTGGGGTTCGGAGTAGTCGAGGCCTTCTACCTCTAAAAGGTATCTCTGGACAGCAACAGGAAGTCGAGCAGGAGTGCGGGTCCCTTTAGTGTGGTGACCCGTTCCAACACAGATGTAAGCTTGCAGCCGCTGATCGGTTGACCTGGCTATGTTTCTTAGTGTCATAAGATCTCGTTTTAAGACGTGAATGGCTTCATTCACGTGCAGCCCGTGAAGATCGATTATCCTTTCTTGTCCTCTTCCGTTGCCTTGTATATCTAGACTTCCTGGGTTCCTGCAGAAATAAACAAAGAGAACAAGAAGATGCGGAGAATACGAGTGATAATGTTTCATGAACTCACCAACAAAAGGTCTTCGACTCAAATAAAAATAAAACTAACCTCTGATAGTAAATAGATTCTTGAGCCTTTTCATGAGCGGCCTTCATTTGCATGTTATGCAATTGCCCTTTTGCGCTCAGTTCCTTTGCTAAAGCCTTTTGGCCAACAAGGTACGCCTGACGTGCCTAAATCATGGCAAACACGCAATTGATCAAAAGAATGAAATTAAAATAGTGGGTAAAATGCCATTTTCGTCCCTCAGGTTTGACCAGTTTTGCGACTTTCGTTCAAAACTTTGTTTTTACACATTTGGATCCAAAAGTTTTGAAATCTTGCCATTTTCATCCGGCTCGTTAACTCCATCCATTTTTCTCAGTTAAGTCGGGTATTTTAGTCTTTTTTGTTAACTTAAAGGGCAATTCGGTCTTTTTCACTTTAATGTACAAGTATTTAAAATACCAAATTGCCCTTTAAGTTAACCCAAAAAAAAACGAAAATAACCCTGACTTAACGGAAAAAATGGATGGAGTTAACTAGTCAGATGAAAATGGCAAGATTTCAAACCTTTTGGATCCAAATGCGGAAAAACAAATCTTTGGAAGAAATTCGCAAAACTGGTCAAACCTTAGGGATGAAAATGGCATTTTACTCTAAAATAGTACATCAAACATAAAAAGCTATACCTGTTCAAAATACGAGTTGCGTAAACGTGCATGATCACGAGCTTCACCCCGCATTTCCGAATACATATTTGCTGTGATCTCAACAAAGTTAAAGTGCATATAGACACAACCCATTTAAGAAAAAAAAAACGTTATTTAATTACATGTATGTTTCATCAAAGACATTACCGACTGCTTCACCGGTTTCAAGCCAGACAGGAGCAGTACCGCTGATACGGCTTGAACTTCGGTTACCAAACCTATCCCCATAAGCGCTTCTTCCAAACCCGCTAGATAAGTTATGAGAACTTCTACTTGATCCAACAGTGGAATTCGGAGAATGGTTGTTGTTATCATACTTCCATATACTCGAGTCATGTGATGCCATTTTTTTAACTGCAGAAGCAAAATCTGTAGCACCTAAAGATGGAGCCATTGAGGAAGATTTGAACATGAGTAGTTCCTTCTCCAAAGAAGGATGATTCGGGTGGTGATCGTTAACGGAAAACGTTGGCACGTTGTTTGGATTATCTGTCGGGGAAAGAGTGGGAAAATCAAGAGCACTGAGATTTGGAGCGGATAAGGCTCTGGCGTTCAGGTTCAGATTCGGGTTCAGTCCATTATCTACCTGAAGCTGCAATCATATAATAAAAAATTAAAAAAAAAAAAAAAAAAAAAAAAAAAAAAAAACGTGTAAGCCACTCTGCTAGAACACCAAGCCTTAAAAAACGGAGTTAAACACATTTAATATAATAAAAAATAATAGATTTGAAGCATCGAATATAAACGAGAATCGGCTGTTCCTCCAAATAAATTCTGATCCTTAAGTCAAAACATTGAGAGTTAATAACGTAATCAGTAAAATACCCTTTTAGTCCCCGAGGTTTGACCACTTTTGTGACTTTCTTCCAAAGGTTTGCTTTTCCGCATTTGGATCCAAAAGGTTTAAAATCTTGCCATTTTCATCCGACTCGTTAACTCCATCCATTGTTTAACGTTAAGTCAAGGGTATTTTCGTCCTTTTACCTATTTGTTAATGTTTATAAGAAAAGTCATAACAAGAAAGTCAACTGAGGTGTATCTTTATTTCTTAATAGTGTTTTTTATTTTAATAAAAAAAATGTCTAAAAAGACGGAAATACCCCTCATTTATCACAGAAAAAAATGGATGGAGTTATCAAGTCTGATGAAAACAGAAAAATTTCAAACCTTTTGGATCCAAATGCGGAAGAACAAACCTTTGGACGAAAGTCGCAAAGGTGGCCAAACCTCAAGGACGAAATGGCATTTTACTCTAATGTAATTTATGTTTGAATAAAAAGGGTCCCCTCAGCAAGATATTAACTAAAATTAAATTAGGTAAAGCTAAATCAACCGGACCCACAAGATGTAAACGAAAGATATACCTCAAGCTGCGTAAGCATCTCAATCGTCAAATTCAAGTCACACCCGTTAGCATAATAAACCTCCGCAAGACTTTCAGCCGCAAAACCAGGAAACTGAGAAGCCAAAAACTCAAACGAATTTACATCAGTGCCCTCCATCTGCTGGTCGTTAAACAAGTCATCTAGGTACCCGTGCCCCGGATCACCATTGTAATGAGGCTCATCAATAATACCAGTAAGCAACGGATGGTGAAAACTCGGTGCAGATGGCGATAACACATGTTTTTTCGACACTAACATACCACCCGATGATGCAGCATTGACATCTGCTATTGACAAACTGGAAAAGGGAATGCTGTTGATTGTTTGGGATTCTTCTTCTCCGACAACGTTAAAATCAGGAATGATGTCGTCAGGTAACTGGTCCCGCCAGAACTGGCGGGTCTCGTCATCGGAGTTATTTGACACCGATGACTCGATTCTGTTGAGTATTGATTTCCCTGGTGATGAAGCGGCAAAACTGCCGAAACTTGAAGATGTGTCTGCAGCAGTTGGGTTTCCAGAAGATGATCGCAGAGCGAATGGAACGAATTCTGCAGCATCGGGATTTAAACTTTTTGCCTTACCTGTTGTTGTGTTAAGTGTTTTGTCAATGGTAGAAGCCCCTCCGTTGAGCAGGCTCATTGTTCTTTGCAGTAAGAAATTGAAATGAATCTAAGGGCATAAGATAGAACTCTAAAAGTGAAACTGCTAGTTGCAGCTGGCGTTACCCGTATCCTGAAAAACAGATATTTTAGACTGCAGGGTAACTCAACGAAGTCGAATTCAGCAGTCATGATTGTTGACAAGCAATGAGCATCATACACAAAAAATTATAATAAATAGAAAAAACTCAATTATAACATAGGTAGTGCAAGATGTTACCAAATTGAAAGATATGAGATAGAATTCAAAGTGGTAAAAGTAGATAACGTAATGAGGATGTATAACAGAAAGAGAATGCGATTGATGAAGAAAGAAACATTCTTACTGCAACCTTGGTTTTAAAAAGCGCGCCAAGGGCTTGAGGCGGCACCTCATGTACTTCTGGCCGAAATTGGTCACGAGTAGGGTCTCTAGGAAGCTCATATGTAAAAACAACCAAAGGGATGAAGATATTATGATTTACTTAGTAAAAAGGTTGATGTGTAAAACAGACGATAGATAAAGATAGACACAGCTTCTGGTTGTAAATAAAGCTTATTTGGCTGTACATAGAGCAATGCCTCAGAGCGCAAACAGAAAACTATAGCATTGTAGTAGACTAGTAGCTGCATACATATCCGTTTTAGTCAACAATTTGTCAACTTTTGCATTCTTAGTGATGTACAAGAAAGTAATCGAAATCATAAACTAGTATATTGCATCAACAATCCCGGGTTACTGTCTGTAAAACGAAAACCACTGCCTCAACTTCCAACTACGTGTGAAACGAACCATTTTAAATCTCTGTGATAAGTCCTTAGAACCATCAATTATCATACAGATAGTAAATAATGATAATATATGCATACATATCATTTTAGTCCATAAATTGTTAACTTTTGCATTCTTAGTGATGTACAAGAAACCGAACTCCCAACTACGTGCGAAACGAACCAATATAAATCCGTATAATTTAGTCCTTAGCACTATAATCATAATATAAATAGTAAACAATAATAATTTTTGTACACCAAATCATAGATTTAAAAAAAAAATGAAAACAGAACCTCTGTTTCAAATAATCAACCACCAGTTCAAGTCAATAACCAACATATACTCACAAAATTGGCATTAAATGCAGAGATAACCACCAAATCCCCAATTTCACAACCTTATAAACATAACCAACCAAATTATAACAACAAATGCTGATAAACTAAACCCTAGACACTAACCAAACACAAAACCAACAAATTCAATCACAAAACAGCAAATTCGAGCAACCAAATCCACAAATTTCACAATTCCGATCCAATTAAACTACCAGATCTCAAAATTGAACGGTAAAACAAAACAATCAACGAGATTTCACAAGATCTGGACCTGTACGAACAGAATTGTTACCTTTTCGAAGCTCTATGATGGAACAAACCATACGAAATCGATCCATTAGAATATAAGATGATGATGATGAGAATTTGTATGTGTTAAATGAGAACAAAAGTGGAGATTTTGGTGAGATTTGTGTGCGAATCTGAGGGTTTGTTGACGAGTGTTTGATGAGCAGCCACCACAAATAATAATATAATAATATTATTAAAGAGAGATGGGAACCTGAGCATCTATGATATGATCAATCTATGTACACACGTTTACACCGTACCACTTGCACCAAGTATTCTTATTTGGTGATTGAACAATAGAGAGTATTATTGCATTTATTTATATTGGAAAGTAGAGAGTATGTAAAGAGTTAGAACGTGTGGTATGATGGGGCGGGGGTTTGGGGATTGGTTGACATGTGAATGGTATGATGGGGTGGGGGTTTGGGCATTGGTTGACATGTGGATGGTATGATAGGGTGGGGGTTTGGGCATTGGGTGACACGTGGATTAGAAGACACTCAATACACAAACTCAAGTTGTAGGGGGTATGGTGGGCGTGGCTGGACTGGCGTGGCCAAGTCACATCAATTTTTTAATATATATATATATATATATATATATATATATATATATATATATATATATATATATAGAGAGAGAGAGAGAGAGAGAGTAGGGTTCTAGAGTGAACAATGGTTTAGTTGTGAACAAAGTGAACACATCTTGACCATTCATTTCTTAGATTTCTTAGATGATGAAATTTAATGGTAATGGCAATTTGGTAAATATTTTATAAAATATAACCATTAAATAAGGCTGATAGGGACATTAATGTAAATGTCTAGTAAATCTAATTTTGTAAATATCACAATCTCTCTCCTAAAAATACAAAATTCCAATTTCATCTTTCTGTAACCGACCGGCGATTTAGGGTTCTTCATCTATTGATACTCATGGTGCGGCGTTCCGGCGAAGATAATCATCAAAATTGTAGTAGTGGTTAGTTTACTTTCAGTACATCGTTTCCAGTTGTGTATGCTTGATATTTCTTTTTAATTGTAAGAAATCGGAAAGATAGGGTTTCGTTCATTGGGTGTATAAATATCAGATTGAAGGTGTATAAATATCAGATTGAAGGTGTATAAATATCATATTGAAATGTTGCTCTGTTTTTATGTTCATATGAAATGTTGCTCTGTTTTTATGCGATAATAGGCTGTTCATCGGAAAGTTAGGATTTCGTTCTAGTACATGTTTAATTTTTTTGTAGTATGGTGTTGGTTTAACAAATTAGTGGATTTTGCTCTATTTTTATGCGATGTTGCTCTATTTTTATACGATTTTAGCTGTTCATTGGCTGTACACATATGTATTGTAGCAGGTTTTGTGAAATCTCAGAAGGTTGTGTGTATTGACTGTGTAAAGTTGTTGATGTACACTTGTGTATTATGCTGATTGATATTGAATTGGGGGGAAATTTGATGAAGATTGTACACTGGGTTGTACACATATGTACAGGGTATTCTATATGTGTACACATGTGTAAAGCTGATTAGTGCACATGTGTATTTGAGTGAAACTTTATGTTTGTTGATCAAACAATGTTGAGCAAATACTCTTATTTTTAGTTTTAATACGTTTGTGTATACAGGTGTTTGTGCTTTTTTGTATTGTGATCTTTCTTTCAGTTGTTATTTTAAATATTCCAAATGAGAACTAGTAAGTATGAAAAAAATGTATTATGTTTAAATTTGTTTGTAGGGAACAAGTCTGATAATAGGTTTAAAAATTGACTTGACGACCCTTATGAGTTTTCTGACATTGAAGAAACGGACATAGTAGGTGAGTTTGTTTTGTATACAATCTGATGTGTAATGATATAACTTAAAGTACACATGTATTATTCTATTGTTACTATGGCCGAAGTGTGTGTTCTGTTTTTTGATAACTTGGAATGCATAGTGCTTAGTAGTTGATATTATAGACAGTACAAGTGTAAATTAAGTATGCTGATAATAGTGTAAGTTTCTTCAGGAAGAAGTGCACAAGGGTACATATACAGTGAACATTTGTGTATATGTACTTTGTACACTAGTGTACATTATGTTGTTAAACGGTGTTCATGCATCAATACACATCAATAATATTTAGACTGTACTGTTATTTAATTTTATGGATAATGTGCAGGAAAATGGTGTTCCTAATAGAGTCTGAAATAGATCTATACTGAACTATCAACTGCTTTACTTCAGTGCTTAATTTTGAAGAGGTTAATAGAACTAAGGGAACAATATGCACTTTTTCTGCCACACAGGTTATTTTGTAAGTATTATGTGTACTTTATTTATAGAATTTAGTAATATTTGTGTACAAATAGACATTGACATAATGCTGGTTTTTTTGGATACACTTAATGTAGAATGAGGATGTGTTATGTAACGCTAAATATGACGATGTGGAACGGCTGGAGAAGTGCTATGTTTTTGGTGGTCGAAAAGAGAATGTCACTTATGAGCTTGAATGATTATTTTGTAAGGAAAAAGTATGCTGTGTAGATTGTGTGCTCCCATGCTAACACGCTCCGCGATGAAGTAATGGCTGAAGCGGTTGCATACAACGTGGCGAATAGGCTTAATGTTTAAAACGTTCCATGCAGACAATAGTAGTAAAAGACTATGTTTTTTGATTTTTTGATATGTGCATATTTGTTTATTTGGTTGGGTTCTTTTTTATCGAAACTGGATGTTTAGTTGGTTGTATAATTTTAATTTGATTTTGGCTTTGTTTTTGGGACATGTTATGGTTCATGGTGCTGTAGTATGAGTTTACAAACCTTAATGTATGATTATACACAACTGTACATATGTCTGTACACAGGTGTGAATACTTAAATAGTGGTCTATACAGGTTAAATTTTTCAGTTTAAATGTTCCAAATGTGTTGAAAAAAAACAGAGATATTTTGTAATTGATTGTGGTAATAAAAGTATTGATGAATTTACACAGGTGAATGTCTTATGGTACACAAGTGTATATGTTTATGTATATACACAGATGTATTATTAAATATACAAAAGTGAAAAAAATATCGTCCAATAAACATTCGCTCATAGAAATGAAAAAAAAAAACGAACTAAAACATGGTTCCTGTATCAGTTTTTAAAACGAAATTTATATATCGATACGGTTGTCTTCACTCTATTCTAATTGCCCATCAATACCGGTGTCCGTACCGTCATCGTACTTGTAATGCTCGTCATCTTCTTCATCATCATCTTCTTCTATCGACGACTCTGCACATGTTTATTAAAAAGCTACGTTAAACAAAAATGTTGTACATCTCACACACTAGGGGAACGAATCACTTATAACACCACTTTCAACAAGTTGAACAACTTAACCCAAATCACCACGCCCCACCCCCATTATTCCATCAGCATGCTGACTGTAGAGATCACCAATTTCCCTATTTTCACACCCGAAAACAGCACGCTGAGGTGGCAAATCGCTTTGGTTGCCAAAAGATACAATATCCTCACCAAGAACACCACTGCCGGAACTCATTTCGGCATATTGCCTATCGCAGATGCATTGTTCCCTGTTATTGTCACCGTAATTCAATCAACCAATTTCTAAAAACAGAATACCAATTAGCAATTTCTAAACCCTAGATGATGTTGGTGGTGTTGGTGGATGGTGGTAATTGGGTGCCAATCGTAAATCGAGTAAAGATTGAAGATCAGAAAAAGAATAACCTTGTTGTGATGGTGGCTGCTCGGATGGTGGCTGAACTGGTTACAACAAGTGCCCGAAACTTTATAGGTTGCGTGATTTTCTGAGTTTATGAAACTAATGAACAACGAAGATGAAATCAGGAAAATCGCAAGAGAATAGGGTGATTTGTTAAAGAGATTGAGATGATAATCTTATAAAAATATAAAATATAAAATATGTTGAAGATTTCAAATAAGGAAACTTATTACCTAACTGAAATCAAATTAAGTAATACAATGATTTAAATTTAATTGTTTATAATTGCTTTATACAATTACAATCCTACCCCTTATCATCTTAAACAAAATCAATGGCCAAGATTAGTTCACACGGTTCACAAACAAAGATGTTGTTCACTCATGATCCTAACCCTATATATATATATATATTTATAACCATTAAAAACTACATAAACATACATAATTTATCAAAATAAAAAATAATCATTCTTCGTCGTCTTGTCGGTTTCGAACCCAGGAATCGCTGAAACATGATCCACCAAATCAGATCGAAGGTTGTGATGTATATCCCTTGACTTGATCAAAAATTCATTTGATGCTTTATCTTCGTCTGTAAGTGTTACGTTACCTGGTTGGGAGCCATCGTCATCATAGTAGGTAACGACCGCTCTACCTTCATCCTCCAAAATCATGTTGTGAAGAATGATACATGCGTACATCACGTTTCCAATCTGGTCCTTGTCCCATAGTCGACAAGGCATTGCCAATATTCGCCACCTTTCTTCAAAACACCGAATGCTCGCTCGACGTCTTTACGTGCAGCCATTTGGACCCTGTTAAACTTTAATCTCTTTGGATCTATGGTACCGTGTCTTGTGAACAATTTTACGAAAACCACCCACTCTAGGTAAATCCCATCAACTAGGTAGTACCCATACACGTACTCAACCTCGTTTACAAAGAAAGTTCCTTTGGGTCCTATACCATTTACCCGATCATTGAAAATGGGAGAGTGGTTTATGATGGTAATATCATTATGTGAACCTGGCATACCGAAGAACGCATGCTGTCACACCCCAACCGATGGCGGAATCATCGGGGCGCGGCACTGAGCGAAACAGATTGTTCAGAAGTTTCCATAACAACTATTTATATAATTCAGTTAAAGATATGTCCCATACCGTATCCCGAATAAACAAACATGTCATTACAGATAATCATCCAAACAATAAATTCCGTTCCGACAACTCAGATTCAAATATTATTACAGCAATTGTTTATCTGCTTCTAGACCCCTATTCTGTTGACTTTCTGGCTGAAATGCCAGAGGACAAGATCTACAGACAACTATGCCCCAGACACTTGTTCCTGGCAGACAACCATTTGTTGGGGGCTTCTAGAAACTTATTCTAGCCTCGCTTTCCTAGCAAATAAGCATCCTAAATACCTGTCACATACGTTAAAATAAAGTCAATACATATAATGTAAAGGTGAGCATACAAGTTTGATAATAGCATATAGAGTTTGAATAGTTTACGCATAACCAGCACGTACACAGAGGAAAACGAAACATGTTAATTATCGACATGGATCTATCGATACCAATGACTGCGGGTTGACCGTCCGAGACGGTTCGCAATACATGATTACCACCGTAATCCATGCAGGTAATTGTCCTTAACAACCCCCGTGTGAACGGGTGCCGAGTCCAAACTATATCTACGTCGTTAAGGCAGGTAGACAGCATTCCACGTGTAAACACAATCAACAAGCATTCATTAAGTCACGTAATACATGCATATTGGTTAACGTTCAAATAGTTTGAGTAGTGTGATCGTTTGTGTTTTGATATAAGCAACGTATGTAACACCCAAAAGTGCTAAAAGCAAAAAGGGATCGAGTATACTCACGGTGATTTATTATGGATTGAAGGGAGCGCTGAGAGTAGGGTTAGCCTGAATAGTTCGATAGCACAACAATGAGTAATGCGGAAATGTAAACAAATGTGGATGGATCAAATAGGCTGGTCGATCGAACGGCAGGTTCGATCGAACGGGCTGTTCGATCGGTTGGTATGTCCGTTTAGACAGTCCCGTTCGATCGGCCGGTAGGCTCGATCGGCTGGGCCATTCGAGTGGATTGTTTCTTCCTCTGGTGTGTTTGTGTTTGAGGATTTGAACTTTTTAAGTTTTCGTTGTATTATATGAGAACACTAAGGTGTTTTTACCTTTCAGGTCGATCGATCGAACGGTCCGTTCGATCGGCCGGCTTAACCGATCGGCTGGGAATCTTAGAAGTGATTCTCACCGAGACCAAGGTTAGAAGCATCACAGTAGACAATGAAGTTGTCGCTTCCGTCGCGGATCGAACAGGAGGCATCCTGGTCGAACAGGCCAGCCGATCGGCTAGCATCTTCCTAGCCTATCGAGCAGCCCATTCGATCGGAACTCCTGGCCGATCGACTGCCACTTTCCTCTTTTGGAGCCTATAAATAGGGCTGTCATTGTCACACTTTCTATTTTTGGAAAGCTCTGACCGAACCAGCCTTCTTCTTCACCTTTTCTCAGATTTCTCTCAACTCCGGTAAGTTTTCACTCTAATTCTTGTACGTTTTTGATCATTGCATGATTCTACACCTTTCTATCTTTCAAAACTCGATTTCTAACCGTGAAATCACCAAGATCTAAGTGTTCTTGGGTGATGTCATCATGGTGTTCTTGAAGAACACCAAACTTTGGCCTCATTCAACCATGAATTTCTTCGATCTGACCGGTTTCCACATAAACAAACTGTGATTTGTAAGAATCTTAACATTTTTATGAATGATTTCCAACTTTCTTCAACCTTTTACACTCGAAACCTTAAAACCGGCAGAAACAGAGCTTGAACCGTCTAACTAATCGTTCTAACAGTTAAGAGGTTCAAGATTCGGATTCTAGATACAAGGTTCACCGACGATGGGTTAAACTCTAAACGGACGTTCCGAATCGTTCACCGGCCAGACTTGGGTGATTCCTGTCCGAGCCGAATAAACGAGTGGGAATGGAGGATATCATAGTTCAACTCGTTATCAAACTACCTCGAAATGTCAACAACTAATTAAATAGCCAAGAGTTAGACGAAAGGCCGACCAGGTCAGACTTGCTGGCCGAACGGCTAGGCTGTTCGAACAGCCCAGCCGATCGGACATGCCAGCCGATCGACCGGGCCAGCCGATCGACCGGGCCAGCCGATCGACCGGGCCAGCCGATCGACCGGGCCAGCCGATCGGCTAGCATATGGCGTCTCACTTTTCAAACTTCCTGAGGTATGGTATTGACGAAGTGATGTTCGATCAAGTATGCTACTCGATTGGTGAACATTACTCTTCGGATCATGAGATACTATGCTTCAACACTCGATTGATTTTACAACTCGTTCGTAGTAGGGAATGCCAGCCGATCGAACAGCCTGTTCGATCGAGCGACATCCTGGTGAGAATCACTTCTAAGATTCCCAGCCGATCGGTTAAGCCGGCCGATCGAACGGACCGTTCGATCGATCGACCTGAAAGGTAAGAACACCTTAGTGTTCTCATATACTACAACGAAAACTTTAAAAGTTCAAATCCTCAAACACAAACACACCAGAGGAAGAAACAATCCACTCGAATGGCCCAGCCGATCGAGCCTACCGGCCGATCGAACGGGACTGTCCAAACGGACATACCAGCCGATCGAACAGCCCGTTCGATCGAACCTGCCGTTCGATCGACCAGCCTATTCGATCCATCCACATTTGTTTACATTTCCGCATTACTCATTGTTGTGCTATCGAACTATTCAGGCTAACCCTACTCTCAGCGCTCCCTTCAATCCATAATAAATCACCGTGAGTATACTTGATCCCTTTTTGCTTTTAGCACTTTTGGGTGTTACATACGTTGCTTATATCAAAACACAAACGATCACACTACTCAAACTATTTGAACGCTAACCAATATGCATGTATTACGTGACTTAATGAATGCTTGTTGATTGTGTTTACACGTGGAATGTTGTCTTCCTGCCTTAACGACGTAGTACTATAGTTTGGACTCAGCACCCGTTCACACGGGGGTTGTTAAGGACAATTACCTGCATGGATTACGGTGGTAATCATGTATTGCGAACCGTCTCGGACGGTCAACCCGCAGTCATTGGTATCGATAGATCCATGTCGATAATTAACATGCTTCGTTTTCCTCTGTGTACGTGTTGGTTATGCGTAAACTATTCAAACTCTATATGCTATTATCAAACTTGTATGCTCACCTTTACATTATATGTATTGACTTTATTTTAACGTATGTGACAGGTATTTAGGATGCTTATTTGCTAGGAAAGCGAGGCTAGAATAAGTTTCTAGAAGCCCCCAACAAATGGTTGTCTGCCAGGAACAAGTGTCTGGGGCATAGTTGTCTGTAGATCTTGTCCTCTAGCATTTCAGCCACAAAGTCAACAGAATAGGGGTCTAGTGTCACGGCCCCCGACCCGGTTTGACCCGTTTCAGGAGCCGCGGGACAGAAATCCTGCGGTATTTAGATTTAAGGCGACAGCGGAAGTCTTTTTAAAACAGGATCTTTCAGTAATTTAAACTGCTCGCTTTATAACTTTAGGGATAAACTCCCGATATTTACAATAATGTGATTTCCCAGGGAAATCTTTATTTTTCAAAACATGTTTCTTTTATTTATTTACACTGAGCCACTTTTCTAAGCTGGGAGTGCTTCACGGCACTTCTCTTTCTTTGCTCACAACATATCACCTGAAACATGTTTGAAAAAAAAAATTTGTCAGCGGGGAAATACTGAGTGAATCATTCATTTTACTAAAACGACCCATTAGTTATAATTCACAGTATTAAGAGCGATTACAATGTTTCTGATACCAAACCAACTACCCACGGTACTTTATCACTCGACCCACTGGCCCACCTGTCCAGTGGTGTCTGTGATTATGGTCATATCACCCATTGGCTGCCCCAATGTTGAAGATTATCAAGTAATGTATACAAAACCCCACATACCGGCTGTAACTTGGTGATTACAAAGACTTAATCCCTGTAATTATAACTTTGAAAATAATTTGGAGTTTTGTAAAACAGTTGATAAAAAGAGAATGACTCACTTTGCAGATTTTACGAGCAGAGTTTAAGCCTTACTGATTTGCCTATGATTAACCTAATTTAATTAACAATGTACACACAAATGGGTTAGTAACTAATTCATCAGTTACGTCAATTCACGAGATTAAACCCTCACAACAATTAATAAGTGCAATACTCAATAATTCAATGGATTCACAACGAATGACAGAGCATAGTCCGAATTCGAACAGCACTCAAACATTCAAGTCGAAATCACAATGAATAACAAAGTATCAGCTCAATTTAAGCAGCACTCAGACAATCGTTGGATAGTTATAATCGATCGGACGTTGAATCGTAATAGCGATCGAGTTATTACCCTGATTGTGGCAGCACCTCGTGATCGTGTGTGTGTTTATTGTAGTATTACAGCCTTAACTCGACGTACAGACAGCAACTTTACGTCGTTTTTATTTCTCAGTTCAAGCCCCAAGGTCGGCTATTTATAGTGATTTTTGAGGCATGCTTACGGACCGTACGCCTTTTCCCTTGCGGTCCGTAAGCTAAGCAGTCTAATTCATAGGCTGCCTAGGCTCGGGACTAGCTTTGGTGATTCAACAATTTCAGCCAATCAGAACTTTGCAACGTTTAATTTAGATAATTATTCAACTAGGGTTTGCCCCCCTTGAGTTTTAGGGGCCCTGATCCTGTTTCCGATTGTTCTGAAAATTTTAGGGCCAATGCAGAATTACTTGGGTGTCTCAATTAGGATTTTCTTATTGACTAATTATTGTCCTAATTATTGATTTTAGTGACAGTTGTTACATCCTCCCCACCTTGAGAAAAATCTCGTCCTCGAGATTTACTGAAATAGATGAGGGTACTTTCGCTTCATTTCTGATTCCAGTTCCCAAGTGTATTCTGGTCCTCTCCTGAATTCCCATTTGACTTTCACTAGCACTAGTCGTTTGTTTTTGAGAAACTTAATCTTCCGGTCTTCTATTTGTAGGGGTTTTTCTACGAATTTCAGCTTTTTATTTACCTCTATATCTTGAAGAGGTACTACCAGGGATTCGTCTGATAGACATTTCTTGAGATTGGATACATGAAACACATCATGTACTCCAACTAATTCTTCTGGTAGTTGTAAACGATAAGCTACTGGTTCTATTCGTTGGATCACTGGGAATGGTCCAACATATCTCGGACTCAGTTTTCCTTTCTTACCGAATCGTACCACTCCTTTCCAAGGAGAAACTTTCAAAAGTACTTTGTCTCCTACCTGAAATTCTAGTGGCTTGCGGCGATTGTCTGCATAATTCTTTTGACGATCTCTAGCAGTCTTCAGTCTTTCCTTGATTTGCGATATCTTGTCAGTGGTTTCTTGCACAATCTCTGGTCCTGATAATTGACTTTCTCCTATTTCTGCCCAACAAACGGGAGTTCTTCACTTGCGTCCATACAGTGCTTCGAATGGAGCAGCTTCGATGCTCGAATGATAACTATTGTTATAGGAGAATTCAATTAATGGTAAATGGTTATCCCAATTACCACCAAAGTCAATTACACATGCTCGGAGCATGTCTTCCATTGTTTGTATCGTCCTTTCACTTAGTCCATCCGTTTGAGGATGATATGCAGTACTTAAATTGAGTCGAGTTCCCATTGCCTCCTGGAAACTTGTCCAGAAACGGGAAGTGAAACGACTATCTCTATCTAATACAATAGAGAGTGGGACTCCATGTAAGGATACTACTTCGTCTACGTACAACTTGGCTAACCTTTCCATGCTAAAGGTTTCCTTCATTGGTAGAAAATGAGCTGATTTGGTTAATCGATCCACAATTACCCAAATAGCATCATTACCTTTTCTGGTTTTGGGTAACTTAGTAACAAAGTCCATTGTTATGAGTTCCCATTTCCATACCGGCATTTCTAACTGTTGTAGTAGTCCTGAAGGTTTCTGGTGTTCGGCCTTAACTTGCGAACAAGTAAGACACTTGGTTACATATTCAGCTATGTCCTTTTTCATTCCTATCCACCAGAAATTATTTCTTAAATCTTGGTACATCTTATTGTTTCCTGGATGTACAGCATACCTAGATTTATGAGCTTCTTCTAAAATTTTATTTCTTAATTCTCCCTGCTTAGGTACCCAAATTCGTTTCTTGTGGAATCTCCAAATTCCATCTTTTCCTTGTTCTAGTTCCTTTAGGTAACCTTTCATTCCTTCAGCATCATCCTTGATTGCCGTTCCCTGAACTTTCTTCAATTGTTCCATTAAATCTAATTGTAGATTTAACCTAAGAGCACGGACTCGTTTTTGCTTTTCATGATACTTACGACTTAAGGCATCTGCGACTACGTTTGCCCTTCCTTCGTGATATTGAATATCACAGTCGTAATCACTTAGGATTTCCATCCACCTTCTTTGCCTCATGTTTAACTCTTTTTGCCCAAATATATACCTTAAACTTTTATGATCTGTATAGATAGTAAACTTACTTCCGTACAGATAATGTCTCCAAATCTTAAGGGCAAAAAATATGGCTCCTAACTCTAGGTCATGGGTTGTATAATTTTCCTCGTGCTTTTTCAACTGTCTAGAGGCATACGCAATTACCTTTTTGCGTTGCATCAACACACATCCATATCCTAATTTTGAAGCATCACAGTATACTTCAAAATCTTCGGTTCCTTCGGGTAAAGCTAAGATTGGAGCGTTCGTCAATTTGTGCTTTAGAATCCTAAAAGCTTCCTCTTGTCTAGGTCCCCATTCAAACTTAACTGCTTTACAGGTTAGCTTAGTCAAAGGTGCAGCTATCTTAGAGAAGTCTTTAATAAATCGTCTATAGTATCCAGCTAATGCTAGAAAACTTCTAACTTCAATAGCCGTTCGTGGAACCTTCCAGTTAGTAATTGCTTCTATTTTAGCAGGATCTACGTGAATTCCTTCGTGATTCACCATATGACCTAAAAATTGTACTTCCTGCAGCCAGAATTCACACTTCGAGAATTTGGCATAGAGCTTTTCCTTTCTTAACAAAGTTAAGAGTGCATGCAGGTGCTCACAATGTTCTTCCTGACTTTTGGAATAAATTAGTATATCGTCAATGAACACGATTACAAATTTATCCAAGTATGGTTTACAGATTCTATTCATCATCTCCATAAATGCGGCTGGAGCATTTGTTAATCCGAAGGGCATGACTGTAAACTCATAATGACCATACCTAGTTCTGAAAGCAGTTTTAGGTATGTCCTCCTCTTGTACTTTCAACTGGTGGTATCCGGATCTTAAATCTATCTTAGAGAAATACCTAGCTCCTTGCAATTGATCAAAAAGATCATCAATCCTAGGTAGTGGGTATCGATTCTTAATTGTAACCTTGTTCAATTCCCTATAATCGATACACATTCTCATCGACCCATCTTTCTTTTTCACAAACAACACTGGTGCACCCCAAGGGGATGAACTAGGTTGTTTAAATCCTTTGCTTAGTAATTCATCTAACTGCTTTTTCAATTCTAGCATTTCAGTAGGTGCTAATCGATAAGGTGCCTTAGCTATTGGTGTAGTACCTGGAATTAGATGAATTCTAAACTCTACTTCCCTATCCGGTGGTAACCCAGGTAATTCTTCTGGAAAGACATCTGGGTATTCTGAAACTATAGGGATGTCCTGGAGTTCCTTACTTTTAGCGTTAATGATTACAGAAATCATATACACCATTTCTTGTTTCCTTGAATAACTAGCCAGTTTCATTACTGAAATGAATTTTAATGGCTTCCGAGGTCTATCTCCTGTAATTAAGATTACTTCTCCTGTGGGGGTATGGATTTCTACGGAATTCTTATCACATAGGATTCGAGCATGGTTGGTAACTAACTAATCCATTCCTAATACTATATCGAATCCGGCTAAATTCATAGGTAACAGGTTTGCAGAAAACTTATGGCCTAACAGTTCTATCTTTTCTTCTTGCAATACTTTGTCTATGTTGACAGAATTTCCATCTGCCGTTTCGACTGTAAAAATCTGCCTAAGGGTAGTTAAAGGTAGGTTAAGAGCTTGGCAGAATGAAGTATTAATGAAACTTTGGTTTGCACCAGAGTCAAATAATACTTTTGCATAGACGTTATGTACTAAGAACGTACCCGCTATCACGTCTGGAATGAGTTCGGCTTCTTGAGTGGTCAGTTGGAATGCGCGAACATTCTTCTTAGTTGCCCCTTCAGCTTGTTTGCCTTTATTATCTGCGGCTTTAACCAATTTAGGGCATTCTGTTTTGTCATGTCCGGTTTCTCCACAGTTATAGCAGACTATGGCTTTCTTTTTGCAGTTATCTTCACTATGTCCTACTGATTTGCAAAAATTGCAGGTTATATAGCATCTTCCAAAATGCTTTCTCTTGCAATTTCTGCAGAATGGCGGGGTTGAGGATTGCCCTGTTCCTCTTCTTTTAAAGCGGTTATTATTACCCGTACGAAATCCCTGGGTAATCTTCTGAGCCAATTCTTTCTTTCGATCTTCTTCTCTTGTGCGCACCAGTTCATCGGTTAAGGTGTTGGCTAACTCTACAACATCGTCAATAGTGCGTGGTCTTGCAGCTTTAACGATGTTACGGATTTCTCCGATTAATCCCCAAATATAACAGGAAATGAGTAACGGTTCTGGCGAAGCCAGGGTAGGTACCACTCTCGCATATTCGAAGAATGTCGAAGTGTATCCCCGACAGTCGACGCCTATCATACGATGACTCAGGAACTTGTTTGCCATTTGTTCCTTTTCGTATTCGGGGCAGAATTTTCTTTCGACAAGACTCTTAAATTCTTCCCAATTCATTGCATAGGCCACCCTTCTTCCTTTTGCTTGTAGCACTGTGTTCCACCATTCTAGCGCCCATTCTTTGAACAGGTTTGATGCATACATCACTTGATCTTCTTCAGCACATTTACTTATTGCAATTACTGCTTCGGTTTTCTCTAACCATCGCAGTGTTGTAGTTGCCCCTTCATTACCTGCAAATTCTGCTGGTTTACAGGCAAGAAATTCCTTGTAAGTGCAACCAGGCGTTGCAGCTTTCATTTTCTTAGGGAGTGGGGCCTGTTGCGGATTGTTATCATAATTATCATGATTTCTGCCTCCATTTACACTATGGCTAAAATTATCTTCCTGAGTACGTTTACTAGGAATGATTTGTTGTGATTCAACAGGTTTCCTAGCAGCAGCCATGATTTCTGGAATAGCATTGGCTATCCCTTGAGTGATGATATTTTCAATATCTTGTCTAGTCATGTATTGGTTTTCCTGATTTTGCTCAGATTGATTCTCTTCATTAACTGGTTCATTACTAGCGTTTTTCCATCTGCTAGTTTATATTGATAGGAATTATTAGTATCTAATTATTGGTAATAAAATCATCACAGATAAACATATAGATTATTACAACATATAGATATATCCAAAATTGTCGATGCCTCAACTTCTGTTTTGTTTAATATATTATATCTGCTTCAATACACACTTTTTATCTTACATTGTTTTATTGCCCATTTTACAGAGTTAGTTTTACTATATTAGTTATGATACAAACAAACTTTTCCAAACACTCCCCACTATTCTTGGATCAACTGGCAGTTCAGTAGTGACGTTCCCTTTCGTCATACTTCCAGGAAATCTGCTCCCCAATTTCCCTGATCCTATTCCCAGTGCCTATCAGTTCTTCACCAAACTGATGCAGTTCAACTAAATTTTCATAGCTCATTGGCGGATTAGGGATAGGTTCTGGATCAAACTGTGGGAGAAAACTATAGGGACTATTGACTATATTTTGGAATTGCCAGTCATTGGTCCACCATTCTTCCATTTGGCCTAATGGTCGTGTGTGGACTAGTGGGTCTGGAATAACTGGTTCTAGGTTTATTGGGAGTTGGGCTGTAGTAGGGTAAGAGAAGAGATTATTGTTGACAGGCTCTAGGATATCACAATTGGCCAGTAGACGGTCTATTTCGTCCTGGAATGTGATCTCCTCCGGCTGTTTAGAGCTTTCTCCGATCTCTATTCCCTTTTGCTTTAGGTCTATCCCTATTTCTGTCCCTGCTGGTTTGGAACTTTCTCCGGTTTCTATTTCCTTTCCCTTGCTCACACTTACAGGATTTTCTATTTTAGGGAGTCTCCTAGTTGCGGGTTTCCTTCTACGCACTTTTCTCCACCCTACATATCTTCTCCTCTTTTTAGGTTTTGCTTTTTCCAGCGGTGGAGCTTGGAAAATTCCAGAGGTTCCTCTATGTCGGCAATGTAACCAGTGAAGTTGTGGGAGACTTCAATTGGCACAGGATAGAGGTTGAGGTTCTGAAACGCCTCGGATAGCTCACTCATGCTGTGTAGCATATATGCAAAATGCACAAAAATGCTAAGTTAAAACCTTGGAACAAAGCTTAACAAATAAATATTTTTATTGCACACTTATTTGTACAACATAACAGCAAACAGAACACACTCAGATTTATTTATTTTTCTACTGGGAAGTACTTATTTCTAGATTTAAAGTTTAAAGATTTGCATTTTCTGCTACGGTAGCGAGCAGATACAAATTTGCCCATTTTTCATCTAGGTTATTTTCCCCTGGTGGATTATTGCTAATTTCCTGAATCTCCGGATTAAACCTCACTCTCTTGGTTTGGGGTTTCTTTTTCTCTTGACCCTTCCTAATAATCAAATTCCTTTTCTCCGGGGTAAGTGGGTTTTCATAATTTGCCTTACGGACAAAGATTCCTTCCTCTAACTCGGTGGGAGATTTGGAGGATGAGGTTCCCTGTTCTTTAGGTGTACTATCTAATTTGCGGTAGATAGCAGAAATCTTTTGTTTACCCATACTGTAATTTCAACAATTAATAAGTTAATGCACATATAGTCACAGAATGACGAATAAAATTTTCCTAATTGTTTTTCAATAGGCTTAAATCAATTAGAACAGTGAGCTTAATCAGTAAGCTTAAAACAGTGGCTCTGATACCACCTTATTTCTGTCACGCCCCCCGACCCGGTTTGACCCGTTTCAGGAGCCGCGGGACAGAAATCCTGCGGTATTTAAATTTAAGGCGACAGCGGAAGTCTTTTTAAAACAGGATCTTTCAGTAATTTAAACTGCTCGCTTTATAACTTTAGGGATAAACTCCCGATATTTACAATAATGTGATTTCCCAGGGAAATCTTTATTTTTCAAAACATGTTTCTTTTATTTATTTACACTGAGCCACTTTTCTAAGCTGGGAGTGCTTCACGACACTTCTCTTTCTTTGCTCACAACATATCACCTGAAACATGTTTGAAAAGAAAATTTGTCAGCGGGGAAATACTGAGTGAATCATTCATTTTACTAAAACAACCCATTAGTTATAATTCACAGTATTAAGAGCGATTACAATGTTTCTGATATCAAACCAACTACCCACGGTACTTTATCACTCGACCCACTGGCCCACCTGTCCAGTGGTGTCTGTGATTATGGTCATATCACCCATTGGCTGCCCCAATGTTGAAGATTATCAAGTAATGTATACAAAACCCCACATACCGGCTGTAACTTGGTGATTACAAAGACTTAATCCCTGTAATTATAACTTTGAAAATAATTTGGAGTTTTGTAAAACAGTTGATAAAAAGAGAATGACTCACTTTGCAGATTTTACGAGCAGAGTTTAAGCCTTACTGATTTGCCTGTGATTAACCTAATTTAATTAACAATGTACACACAAATGGGTTAGTAACTAATTCAGCAGTTACGTCAATTCACGAGATTAAACCCTCACAACAATTAATAAGTGCAATACTCAATAATTCAATGGATTCACAACGAATGACAGAGCATAGTCCGAATTCGAACAGCACTCAAACATTCAAGTCGAAATCACAATGAATAACAAAGTATCAGCTCAATTTAAGCAGCACTCAGACAATCGTTGGATAGTTATAATCGATCGGACGTTGAATCGTAATAGCGATCGAGTTATTACCTTGATTGTGGCAGCACCTCGTGATCGTGTGTGTGTTTATTGTAGTATTACAGCCTTAACTCGACGTACAGACAGCAACTTTACGTCGTTTTCATTTCTCAGTTCAAGTCCCAAGGTCGGCTATTTATAGTGATTTTTGAGACATGCTTACAGACCGTAAGCCTTTTCCCTTGAGGTCCGTAAGCTAAGCAGTCTAATTCATAGGCTGCCTAGGCTCGGGACTAGCTTTGGTGATTCAACAATTTCAGCCAATCAGAACTTTGCAACGTTTAATTTAGATAATTATTCAATTAGGGTTTGCCCCCCTTGAGTTTTAGGGGCCCTGATCCTGTTTCCGATTGTTCTGAAAATTTTAGGGCCAATGCAGAATTACTTGGGTGTCTCAATTAGGATTTTCTTATTGACTAATTATTGTCCTAATTATTGATTTTAGTGACAGTTGTTACATGTCACACCCCCAAAATCCCACCTGCGGAGTACTACCGCTTGGAGGCGTGACTGACCAGGATCCAGCCACCAATCATACTGAACAAGCATATAAACAGTTATAAAAGTTTAACCAATACGATTGGTGTTTCAAAACAAACAAGTTAAGTTGCAAGCGGAAGCATAAGTTTAATGTTATAACATAAGTTCAATGTTTTCAAATAAAACATGACACGCAGCAATCCGTGTCCCACAACGACTCTCCTCCATGCAAGCTCCAGCTGAGTACCTATGGTCCTGCAAAGCATGTAGTAACGGGTCAACAACTAGTTGAGTGAGTTCACGGTTGGGTGTTCGTTTTAGTTGTTTCGAAAACGGTTTCCTTTATCTGGCATCCTGCCGTGGGGGTTACCCCATAGTTTAAAAACGTGACATGTTCATTCCCAGTTACTCCGGCACTCCAGCCGTGGGGGCTACCCCATGTTAGTTATCAGGCATTTCGGCCGTGGGGGCTACCCCATGCGTACACTAGACTCGTTACCATATCGACTGCTGACTGTAGTCATGTTTATGTGCCCTGAAAACATCAATGTCTATCATCATTGACGTGCCCCAGATCCATTAGTTCACGCCCGTCCTCTGCGGCACGGTGTGAGGTTTGTCAGACCTAAATAGCGCTATCTAACTAATGACCCGCTCGCCATTGGCCCGGCGATTAGTCGATACAAAAAGGAGGGACTTCGTGATAGAGTTTTAGTCTAGTACGTGTTATCCGTCCATCCGGACGAGGAATCACATTCCTGAATCATAACCGTCCTACCCAAGGAGGACGAGGAACCCACGTTCCTTAACCCCGTTCCCAACCCAGGGAATCCCATGCTTTGTAGAGGGTGTGAACTCACCTTGGTTTGCTCGGCAGTAACACAAAAAGTTAACCAAATTGCAGGTAATCAATTAGGTCCTATCACAGATATTATTTGTGTCAGATTCAAGCCAAGCAGTGCACGGATGTTTCAACACATATTGTTCACCGGTAATAATCATGGCAACACGTTTAACAGTAACAGTTCATAGTTATCATTCAAACACAACCCAAAGTCTAAGTATAAAGCCCGAACAGTTGGGCTTGTAGTAACAGGCCCAAACAACACATCAACAGTAGCACAGAAGTCCATAAGTCTGGCCCACTAACCTAGGCCCATAACTAAGCAAGCCCACTAAGGGGTCTCGAGTCGCAACCGGACTCGCAAACGTGGTTTCGAGTTGTGCTGTTATGTTGGTCATGGGTGGTTGCGAGTCGCAACCTATGTCGCAACCGTGGTCTCGGCTTGTCATGTTTTGGTCTCGAGTCGCAACGGGACTCGTAACCTGTGTCGCAACCTGTGGTCTCGGTTCATCATGCTGCGGTTGCGAGTCGCAACCAGGCGTTCTTGACTCGCAACCGGTGTCGTAACCTGGAGATTTCGAGTCGCAACCAGGGGTTCCGACTCCCCAACAGTTGCTGATTCTGCGCAGGTCGTACTATCCAATAGAATTCATGCAGAAATATGTACCAGCCACTAAACATGTTTTGTTGTCTAAAATTTACTCAAAATGGATCAAACAATGCAGTTTTCAAATATTCAACCCACATTCAAAGCATATTCAACAAGTTCTTCATGTTCTTCAAACATTCAAGCATATTCATAACATATTCAACCTTCGTTCAAGCAAAATTATGAACTATAACTCACTAATGTGCATCCTATTATGACAAACATATTCATTTAGTGGTTTCAATCCTCACACATGCAAACCGATTTCAGCAAGTTCCTTATTCAACACTATCATGAACACAACCTTCTAATCATAATCAAGTCATTCGGATTTAAACCCATACAAAGCCGATTATAACATTTCATCATCTCATAATATCATCATTTGACAACAAACAACTATTTTCTATCTAGCAACCATTCTTTATCATAGATAAACAATCATCAAGCTAGCACATATTATCATTCAACCTCATTACACATCAACAACAACCGAAATACAATGTAAGTCACTAACCGGTTAAGAGGTATGAAAGGTGAACTCCAAATGTTGATTTCCAAGCTTGGTCCGAAATCCTAGTGCTAACCGATTGGGTCCGAAATTGATGTGTGTTTGTGTTCTTAGGGTTTAGTGAGAGGGAAGTAGGAGAGTGTGTGTGGTTGTCCAAAGAGTGGTAAGGTTGACAAGGAGTATGCTATATATACTAGTTCCTCATGGCTCACCCTAAAGGGCTTATAAATCGGCTAGGGGTTTACGGCCCAAATGGCCCAACCGGCCAAAGGCCCAAACCGGTTACTGTTCACTCGAGACCTCATGGTCTCGAGTCGGGTCATTGTCGTCTCTAGTTGGGTTCTCGGTTCACATATACACATACATATATGCATACAACACAACACATAATCACATAAAACTTCACATTTATTAATAAGTTTAATCAGTCAACTAATCACATAATGTACAAGCATGTTACATCGAGGCACAAGAAAGGTTCTAAATTTCGAGTTGTCACATCATCCCCAAGTTGAAAGAAATTTCGTCCCGAAATTTGATGGCACTCACTGAGGAAGCTAGTTAGGTTGCATGGTTTTCCCGGTTTTCCTGGGGTGTCACATCCACCCCCCGTTGATCTGGAATTTCGTCCCGAAATTCCGTAGCTTCAGCCTCAGTAGCGGTTGTACTGTTCTCAAACAGTTGGGGATACTTTTGTTTCATCCGATCTTCGCGCTCCCAGGTAAACTCTGGGCCGCGACGTGAGTTCCAACGAACTCGAACAAGAGGTATTCTAGTGCTTTTGAGGACCTTAACATCCCGGTCCATGATTTCGACTGGTTCTTCGACGAATTTCAACTGTTCGTCGATCGTGAGTTCCTTCAGAGGAACTACGTGGTTCTCATCTGACAGACACTTCTTCAGATTCGACACATGGAAAACGTTGTGAACTGCACCGAGTTCTGCTGGTAAGTTCAGTCTGTAGGCCACCTTGCCTATTTTCTCAATGATTTCAAAAGGTCCAACGTATCGTGGGTTGAGTTTGCCTCGTTTACCAAAACGAACCACACCCTTCCAGGGTGAAACTTTGAGTAATACCCGCTCCCCAACCTGGAGCTCAAGTGGTTTTCTGCCCTTATCGGCGTAGGCCTTCTGACGGTCTCGAGCGGCCACCGTGCGTTGTCGTATTTGAGCAATCCGCTCAGTAGTGTCTACCACATGTTCTGGACCAGTGATTTGACTATCCCCCACCTCTGCCCAACAGAGAGGTGACCGGCATTTACGTCCGTACAATGCCTCAAACGGAGCAGCTTTGATGCTGGTGTGGTAGCTGTTATTATACGAGAATTCCACGAGTGGCAGATGCCTTTCCCAGCTATTGCCAAAGTCGATTACACAAGCGCGAAGCATGTCTTCTAAGGTCTGGATAGTGCGCTCGGACTGCCCGTCCGTCTGCGGGTGATACGCTGTGCTCATATCTAGACGTGAGCCAAAAGACTTGTGCATTGCTTGCCACAGTTCCGAAGTAAAACGTGCATCTCGATCAGAGATGATAGAGGTGGGCACCCCGTGCCTCGAAACAACTTCCTTGAGGTATATTTCCGCTAAAGTGGAGAATTTATCCGTCTCCTTAATTGCCAAAAAGTGTGCGGATTTTGTGAGTCGATCCACGATCACCCAGATAGTATCGTTTCCGCGCTGTGATCTAGGTAGGCCAGTAACGAAATCCATGGAAATTTGCTCCCAATTCCATTGTGGTATCTCTGGTTGTTGAAGTAGGTCTGAGGGTTTCTGATATTCCGTCTTGACTCGCGCACAAGTCAAACACTTACTGACATAAGTTGCTATGTGGGCCTTCATGCTAGGCCACCAATACGTAGTTTTAATATCGTGGTACATCTTGTCCGAACCAGGGTGTACCGAGTAGCGAGATTTGTGTGCTTCATCCATCACAAGTTCTCGTAAGTCGCCATAGAGTGGGACCCAAATGCGTCCTGTCACGTAGTATGCACCGTCTTCCTTCTGTTCTAAGCGTTGCCTTGACCCGCGTAGGGCTTCAGCTCTAACGTTTTCTGGTTTCAGTGCTTCTATCTGAGCAGCTCGTATTTGCGAAGGTAGACTAGAATGAATCGTGAGTTGTAAAGCTCTTACGCGCTTAGGCGCAGTGTCCTTTCGACTGAGGGCGTCAGCCACAACATTGGCCTTGCCCGGGTGATACCTGATGGAGCACTCATAGTCATTTAGCAGCTCGACCCATCGTCGCTGCCGCATATTCAGTTCCTTCTGCTTGAATATGTGCTCTAGGCTCCTGTGGTCGGTGTAGATGGCGCACTTGGTTCCGTACAGGTAATGCCGCCATAACTTAAGTGCGAAAACAACAGCTCCCAGCTCTAAATCATGCGTAGTGTAGTTCTTCTCGTGAACTTTGAGTTGTCGTGAAGCGTAGGCTATGACTTTATCTCGTTGCATCAATACACAACCAAGTCCTTGAATTGATGCGTCACAGTAAACCACAAAATCGTCTGTGCCCTCTGGCAGTGAGAGGATAGGTGCACTACACAGTCTATCCTTTAGATGCTGAAAAGCTAACTCTTGTGCATTTCCCCAATGATAAACAACGCCTTTCTGTGTCAGCGAGGTGAGAGGCTGCGCGATCTTAGAAAAATCCTTAATGAATCTCCTGTAGTAACCTGCCAATCCCAAGAATTGGCGAATTTCCTTTGGTGTACGAGGTGCAGGCCAGTTCTTTATAGAGTCCACTTTGGATGGATCAACGTGAATCCCATCCTTGTTCACCACGTGTCCTAGGAAATGGACCTCTCGAAGCCAGAAGTCGCATTTCGAGAATTTTGCGTAGAGCTGTTCCTTCCGAAGGAGTTCCAGAATAAGTCGTAGATGCTGTTCGTGCTCCTCTTTACTCTTAGAATAGATCAGGATGTCGTCGATGAAGACTATAACGAACTTGTCCAGATACGGCTTGCAAACTCGGTTCATCAAATCCATGAAAACTGCGGGTGCGTTTGTCAGCCCAAACGGCATGACCAAAAACTCATAGTGCCCATATCGAGTCCTAAAGGCCGTCTTAGAGACATCCTCTTCTCGAACTCTCAACTGGTGATATCCCGATCTCAGATCGATCTTTGAATAGTAGCTCGACCCCTGCAACTGGTCGAACAAGTCGTCAATACGCGGTAGAGGATAACGGTTCTTCACCGTCACCTTGTTGAGTTCACGATAGTCGATACACATTCTGAAGGTACCGTCCTTCTTCTTCACAAAAAGTACCGGAGCTCCCCAAGGCGATGAGCTTGGACGAATAAAACCCTTATCCAAGAGTTCTTGTAGTTGCGTGGAGAGTTCTTCCAACTCTGATGGAGCTAAACGATAAGGTGCACGGGCTACAGGCGCAGCTCCAGGAGCTAGTTCAATCTGAAACTCGACTTGGCGATGGGGCGGAAGACCAGGTAATTCCTCAGGGAATACCTTAGGATAGTCACGTGTCACACCCCGAAATTATCAGAGCATTGGCGTGACTGGACTGGTATCTTCATTGCACAGCGGAAGCCAACAATCTAAGTCTTTTAGAAGTTGAACGCCCACTAAGTACTCGACTCTTCATGGTCCTCCTATTCCAACCGTGCCTTGTCTTAGAAATGCAACCTGAGAAAGAAACATGCGAAAAGTCAACATAAAGTTGAGCGAGTTCATAGTTTGTTTGTAAAAGATTTGAAGTAAATCTTTTTGTATAACCGGTTTTTGAAGTATTGTTGAGAAAACGAATTTAAAATCATTTTCTTGTACAGATCACGTATTCTTACTTATGTATAATTCACATTCCTCTTGAGTACCCCACGTACTCAAGTTAGTTCCCGTTTTCTTGAGTACCCCACGTACTCAAGTTTAATTCAAGTTTTCTTTGAGTACTCCACATACTCATGTATAAATCAAGTTTTAGTATGGTATGAATTTCATGTAATTAAAGTATTCCTGTAAATATCAGGATTGTTAATGGGTTGCAAGGCCATTAACATGTGACACGACATAGGAAGTCACCAAACCTTAGGCATTTAATTGGTATATTCTGAGACACAAAAGCACTACTCGATACTCGCCCTCATCGAGAGTGTGGCTGCCCGGCACCCGTTAGATCTAACCTTTTGTTCTGCGGTCTAGGTATATTGTTGATTAATGGTGCTTCTGTACCCTATTCGTGACACGATTCCTCGCATCATTTTTCATAGCGCATCCTACTTGGTACTCGTTTCTCACCAAGCGCGCTTCCCGTATTCTTATATCACATCACACTTGGTACTCGTTTCTCACCAAGTGTGTTTCTTGTATTCTTATATCGCTACACACTTGGTACTCGTTCTCACCAAGTGTGCTTTTTATATTTTCATACCATAACTCATGTATTTGTAAACTCTTGTATTTGTATTTTCAGAAAAATACGCTTGTTTGGAAAACCGGTATAAATCATAAGCTTTTCGTAAACCATTTGTGCTCTTTGTAACATGGTTTAAAAATATATAATGCTTGTATGCTTTGCAAAAAGTGCATGTCTTTCCACCCCGAAAACATTTATAAAAGTGTAAAAATGTGGGGTTATGAACTCACCTGAATATTCCTGTGCAAAGCTAGCTAATTACGACTTCGTGATATCGTTTCCAAGACTTGACTCGCTAGTGTGCATTCTACAATATTCCTACATGGAATATCTAATAAGTTTCTAACCAAAAACGGTAATTACGTGTTACCGAGCTCTACCGAGTCGTTAATCGAACGATTCGTTGGTACGTTGTTAACTTAAAAGCAACGAAGATGTTATACTTGTTAACTCGATTTGAGAAGTCGTATGTTGATATATAAGAATATTCGTATGAAAGTAATATATAATAAACCCGTATTATATATATTGCGTCTTGTGTATATTTGCCAAAAATATACGTATGTGTCGTCTAGGCGTATAAAATAAATATAACAGTTATATTTATTTTGTAAAGGAATCGTCGACTTGTATTGGAAAATAAATATATAACTATATTTATTTATAAAAGGATTCGAGTTCGTTTGAAATAAATGTAATAATAACTATATTTATTCTTGCTGTCGAAATAATTTCCATATCGTTGTTCTCGTAAGTTGTAAGTCGTTGTCGAAGGAAATTTTTATATTTGTATCTCATAAAAGTCGCTTTATAACAATAGTTGTCGTTTTACAAGAAAAGCACGTTTTTATAATAAAACTCGTTTTATTTTACGGGTTTTCTCGAAAAACGGGCAGAGTTTCCTCTGTTTTTTTGACGATCCTGACAACTAAAGTGTCGATTTTAGAATTCAATCAATCAACAATTCAACGAAATGTAACGACAAGATATAGTTTTTGTCAAAATGTCAAAACATAAATAAATCACTTAATCGAATTGGTTCGAGCTCGTTTGTCACGTGAGTAATAATAATAAAATAAACATGACGTTAATTGTTACCAAGTCTTTAAGTCGAATCGTCGAGTCGCTTGACTGAGTTGACCGGGTCAACTGAGTTGACCGGCTCAGTTGACTGAGTTGACTCGCTGGACCGAGTCCGAACCCAAACCGAGAAACGCACCAAATCTGACCGCGAACCGAGCCGAACTGGAGCTGATGACCGCTTGACCTGCTGTTGATTAGTAGCGGCGAGACGGTGGTTCGGGACTCGGTCCGACATGTTTCCGGTTGAAGATGATGATTTTGTTCAGACCTCGGGTTGGTTCGAGTCTCGGTCACGGCAAGGTCAGCGGGCAGACTTCACGCTCGGTTCAGATTTCGGGTCACGCTTCACTTGGGTCCGACACATACGTATATTTATTTTATACGCCTAGACGACACATACGTATATTTTTGGCAAATATACACAAGACGCAATATATATAATACGGGTTTATTATATATTACTTTCATACGAATATTCTTATATATCAACATACGACTTCTCAAATCGAGTTAACAAGTATAACATCTTCGTTGCTTTTAAGTTAACAACGTACCAACGAATCGTTCGATTAACGACTCGGTAGAGCTCGGTAACACGTAATTACCGTTTTTGGTTAGAAACTTATTAGATATTCCATGTAGGAATATTGTAGAATGCACACTAGCGAGTCAAGTCTTGGAAACGATATCACGAAGTCGTAATTAGCTAGCTTTGCACAGGAATATTCAGGTGAGTTCATAACCCCACATTTTTACACTTTTATAAATGTTTTCGGGGTGGAAAGACATGCACTTTTTGCAAAGCATACAAGCATTATATATTTTTAAACCATGTTACAAAGAGCACAAATGGTTTACGAAAAGCTTATGATTTATACCGGTTTTCCAAACAAGCGTATTTTTCTGAAAATACAAATACAAGAGTTTACAAATACATGAGTTATGGTATGAAAATATAAAAAGCACACTTGGTGAGAACGAGTACCAAGTGTGTAGCGATATAAGAATACAAGAAACACACTTGGTGAGAAACGAGTACCAAGTGTGATGTGATATAAGAATACGGGAAGCGCGCTTGGTGAGAAACGAGTACCAAGTAGGATGCGCTATGAAAAATGATGCGAGGAATCGTGTCACGAATAGGGTACAGAAGCACCATTAATCAACAATATACCTAGACCGCAGAACAAAAGGTTAGATCTAACGGGTGCCGGGCAGCCACACTCTCGATGAGGGCGAGTATCGAGTAGTGCTTTTGTGTCTCAGAATATACCAATTAAATGCCTAAGGTTTGGTGACTTCCTATGTCGTGTCACATGTTAATGGCCTTGCAACCCATTAACAATCCTGATATTTACAGGAATACTTTAATTACATGAAATTCATACCATACTAAAACTTGATTTATACATGAGTATGTGGAGTACTCAAAGAAAACTTGAATTAAACTTGAGTACGTGGGGTACTCAAGAAAACGGGAACTAACTTGAGTACGTGGGGTACTCAAGAGGAATGTGAATTATACATAAGTAAGAATACGTGATCTGTACAAGAAAATGATTTTAAATTCGTTTTCTCAACAATACTTCAAAAACCGGTTATACAAAAAGATTTACTTCAAATCTTTTACAAACAAACTATGAACTCGCTCAACTTTATGTTGACTTTTCGCATGTTTCTTTCTCAGGTTGCATTTCTAAGACAAGGCACGGTTGGAATAGGAGGACCATGAAGAGTCGAGTACTTAGTGGGCGTTCAACTTCTAAAAGACTTAGATTGTTGGCTTCCGCTGTGCAATGAAGATACCAGTCCAGTCACGCCAATGCTCTGATAATTTCGGGGTGTGACAGATTGGTATCAGAGCTATAGGTTACAGCGAATAGGGTTTCTGTAGAGATACCTAAGCTCTAACCTCATTTTCCTCTGGGAACTTAGAATGTTAAAACCTGAATATACACAGAACGCCTAAGACTCGAATATGGTCTCCAACCATTGCCGAAAAACAAAATGTCAAGATTTTGTTTTCAAACATACGCTAAAGTGGTGTTTTACACGCGGTACACAAAACAGTCGCATACAGTACACAAAACCCTGAGAGTTTAGGAAACATGCATTTAAGACCTTCGGAAACTCATGTTGAAGTTCATTAAAAGTCATCACGTAGGAACTGCAAATATTAATTCGGGCACACACAATTATACATATTGTCTATGATGTTTTAACTTCCCGAGCAGGCAGCCTACGCATAACGAAACGCTAGTGCACGAGAATACATAGAACTCAAATCTTACGTCAACAGATGTCGGAGTGCATCACATTCTACGCATAACGAAACGCTAGCGCACAGGCATACGTGAGACTTAAGCTATACATCAACGGAGGTTGAAGTACGTCACACGCGACTATCGATCAGGAAGCGGCAGTTGGCACGCGGTTCTGCAAACGACACGAGTTATGCTAAGAAGAAGACGCATGTCTCCGCAGTTCCCCCTATCGCATTAACGACGAATACGCTATGTTTGACATTCCATGGTAATGTCACCTAACAACTGGTCGTCACATGCAACCCCAGGTAAAGTCCATAAATTTCTTTTATTGAAATTTCGACTTTCACATTTATTGAGTAGATTTTCGTATCTCTACTCCTCTTAATGGTCATTGTATCACGATCATTTCTTCCAGTATAGCGAATACTCATTTGCTTCGTTTCTTGAAAATTCATATGATACGCATGCATCGTTTGTTGCGCATGTGGTTTCGTTTTGAATAAGCGTTTCATCAAAGTTCAAATATTGTTTCGCTAAACCTAATTATTGATTTGTGATTCGAATGACCCGCATTATTGTAATTGTTGGCTTCCTTGTTATCAAGTCAACACACTTCCTTGAAATTCCTTTTCTTTTCAAGTTACATACATGGTTTTCGTTGTGACCATGCCAAAAGTTTTCTTGTCGATACATGCAATTATTGTCGGCTTGCGCCGAAGTCAAATTCAATTGTTTGAACTTGTTCATTTCACATATTCAATTCGACACCTTGAGGTGACAGTTTCACTAAATTGAAGCTTGCGCTAATCTCATGCACCGATTTAATTGTCTGTTTATTGATTTGGATTAAATCCGCTTCGATTTATTATTGCGCTCTCATTTGACTTCAAACACAGGTGATACTTGTTTAATCACCACTATTATTGAATTGTTTCATTCACTACGACACCTTGTGGCGTCGGTAGAACTTGCAGCTTGGGCTGATCATGATCGAGCGTTTCATGCAAAACTATTACATTTGAGCTTGTTGAAATCTAAGTTCATTTATTGGATGCGATCATTTCTAGAATTCATTTGCATCTTGCGATTCGTCCTTGAATTCATATCATTCGAATAAGTCTTGATTCGATTTCATGATTGTTCACTCTAGTACTATTCGTAAACATACCGAGATCGGAGGAGGGGTGTCGGATGTCGCCACGCGCCGTCGACACCATGGTGGTGGCTGGCCGGATCTTATGAGGGGGATGAGGGAATGGACTTTGTAATGGGCCTGTGAGTATAACCAAGAGAAGAGAAGGAGATGGATGAGAGCTAATTTTTTTTGTATCAGTGTTTATGTGTGTGTAATTGAGAGAGAAAGGAGATGCTTGATTTTGATGTGGGTGCAGAAGAAACCGAGAGAGAGGATGAGGGAGTTGAAGGCTTCATCTTTTGGTTTTGTGTGTGTATTTGGTTGACAGATTTCATTTCTTCTATTGAAATATATAGATCACATTGCCTTTTATGTCCTTTATGTATCTAAGTTACCTTCAGGTCACAAGTTTTCCCTTTTGAATCAAGATTTTATGAGATTTATTATAGATTTTGCAAAGATTGAGTAGATTTTAGAGATCCTAATAGGATTTTGTAAATATTATATGGATTCTAATATATTAGGTGTAGGTTTAGGCTTATGGGTTTTGGGCTTGGGCCCAGGGCCCACAAGCCCATCTTATGTGTAAGGGCCCCGTAATTCTTATGAGATAGGTTTTCGCGACCCAAACTCCATAAGCATAAAATATTCGTGTAACATCCATATTTGTCGGTGTACGGTTTCAGACTGTCATCGCATAATATTCATCAGATTTCTTATAAATCACCACATGCGCACTGTATAGCTGATCAAACGTTCCTTGGCACCCCAAGGGCCTGGTTAGGTTAATTAGCATCGTAAGTACTATTTATTATCGCGTTAATCGTCTGTTAATCACGTAATTAAGGGCGTAAATTACTGGTTGTCACATCACGTACAACTGGAAAATCTTCTAGCTTCTTCTCTTTCTCTGTGGTATCAGTAAACATACCGAGAAACATACCGAGATCGGAGGAGGGGTGTCGGATGTCGCCACGCGCCGTCGACACCATGGTGGTGGCTGGCCGGATCTTATGAGGGGGATGAGGGAATGGACTTTGTAATGGGCCTGTGAGTATAACCGAGAGAAGAGAAGGAGATGGATGAGAGCTAATTTTTTTTGTATCAGTGTTTATGTGTGTGTAATTGAGAGAGAAAGGAGATGCTTGATTTTGATGTGGGTGCAGAAGAAACCGAGAGAGAGGATGAGGGAGTTGAAGGCTTCATCTTTTGGTTTTGTGTGTGTATTTGGTTGACAGATTTCATTTCTTCTATTGAAATATATAGATCACATTGCCTTTTATGTCCTTTATGTATCTAAGTTACCTTCAGGTCACAAGTTTTCCCTTTTGAATCAAGATTTTATGAGATTTATTATAGATTTTGCAAAGATTGAGTAGATTTTAGAGATCCTAATAGGATTTTGTAAATATTATATGGATTCTAATATATTAGGTGTAGGTTTAGGCTTATGGGTTTTGGGCTTGGGCCCAGGGCCCACAAGCCCATCTTATGTGTAAGGGCCCCGTAATTCTTATGAGATAGGTTTTCGCGACCCAAACTCCATAAGCATAAAATATTCGTGTAACATCCATATTTGTCGGTGTACGGTTTCAGACTGTCATCGCATAATATTCATCAGATTTCTTATAAATCACCACATGCGCACTGTATAGCTGATCAAACGTTCCTTGGCACCCCAAGGGCCTGGTTAGGTTAATTAGCATCGTAAGTACTATTTATTATCGCGTTAATCGTCTGTTAATCACGTAATTAAGGGCGTAAATTACTGGTTGTCACATCACGTACAACTGGAAAATCTTCTAGCTTCTTCTCTTTCTCTGTGGTATCAGTAACTAGAGCCAAAATCGCAGTGTGGCCCTTCTGTAAGCACTTCTGGGCCTTAAGAAGAGAGATGATGTTCTCAACCGCACTTCTCTTGTCGCCACGAATCATGAGAGGTTCACTACCTAAACCAGGAATACGAACGATCTTCTCGTTACAAAGAATCTCTGCTCGGTGTTGGGATAACCAATCCATCCCAATGACAACGTCGAAACTACCCAAGACGATGGGGATAAGGTCAATAGAGAAGGTCTGGTTAGCGAGAATAAGTTGGCAACCTTTGACTACGTGCGAGGCCTCCAAACTCTTACCATTGGCTAGCTCTACAGTGTGCTTGTCGTTCAGGGGTGTTGGAGTACGCTTAAGCATTTTACTAACTTCTAGTGACACATAGCTAGTATCGGCACCCGAATCAAATAAGACTGTAACATAAAAGTCGTCGAGAAGGAACTTACCCGTCACCACGTTGGGATCATTCCTTGCTTCACCTTGACCAATCACGAACACTCGTCCCCTAGCACCATTGTTGTTGTGGTTCCCATTGTTACCATTCCCCTGATTGTTGTTGTTGTTGTTCTGGTTCAGTTGGGGACAATCTTTCTTGAAGTGGCCTTCAGCTCCACACTGAAAGCATCCTTTGTTGTTACCCTGCTGCTGTCGCTGGTTCTGCTGAGGTTGCTGACGATTCTGATTGGCGGGGTATGCGCTCCTGCAATCCTTCGCAACATGACCAGGCTTGTTGCACCGATGACAGTTGCCCCTGGTGCATGGCCCACTGTGGTGTAGGTTGCAACGATTGCATTTGGGGTGATTCCCCTTGTACCCACCATGACTTTGACCACCAGACGACTGCTGACTGGGGCTCTTGTGGTCGTCAGTCTTTCTCTGCTGGGACTGAGATTGCACAGAAGTTGAACCCTTGCTTGCAGTTCCATCCCATTTCCGTTTGTCCCCACTAGAAGTACCAGAAGTAGTTGCAGCACCTATGCGCTTGGGTAACTTGTTCTGCTCCACCGCTTGATCAGTAAGACGGTGAGCCAATTGAACAACCTGCTGGATAGTAGTCAAGTTTGCTGAAGTCACATGGCTTTGGATCTCTGGCACCAAGCCCTTGAGATAGAGTTCAATTCGCTTATACGGAGGGTCCACCATAGTAGGACACAACAAGGCAAGCTCATGCGATCTCTTAGTGTATGCCTCAATCTCTGACCCCGTCATCTTGAGATTGTAGAACTCATCTTCCAGCTTATGGATGTCATCACGACTGCAGTATTCCTCCTTAACCATTTCCTTGAAGTTTTCCCATGGGGTGGCGTTGGCAGCAACCAACCCCAGCATTTGCACTTGAGCATTCCACCACGTGAGGGCCAAACCCTCGAGAGTACCAGTAGCATACTTCACCCTGCGCGCTTCAGGGCATTCACACATTTCAAACACAGACTCTAGTTTCTCAAACCAGTGTAGGAGACCTACTGCTCCTTCAGTTCCGCTAAAAGTAGTGGGTCGACAGTCCATAAAGGTCTTAAAAGTGCACACCGGTGCCTGAGCGTATTGACCTAAGGTAGGTGAAAGAAAGACAGAGTTTAACACAAAGGTTGGTTCACGAGAGTAGGATCCAAATGATCCTAGAACAAATTCGGACTGCAGGATATACCTCCTGCGTTTGCAGCTGCAAGCGCTGCGGCAACTCGTTCGTTGATCAAAGCCGTCAACTGGGCTTGTGTCATGTTAACGCGTCCAGACATGATTCTTCATAATAAGAGTAATACGAGTAAGAGAGGTTCGCGAAAGTACGATAGTAAGATAGAGTAAGCACGCACGTGTTCAAACAACAGTAGTTATACTAACCAAGTATACCATGAGCAATGTACTATGTATCTAACAAGTAGGCAATATACACATATCATATCACCTAGAATGTCGAGCCTTGCATGAGGAGTGGAGTGTCGTTGTGGACCGTTGAGCACTGTACCGGTTATAGTCTGGTTTTAACAAAACGTTTCTCCTTTATTAAAACCTAGTTCACTATAACCAATGGCTCTGATACCAATCTGTCACACCCCCAAAATCCCACCTGCGGAGTACTACCGCTTGGAGGCGTGACTGACCAGGATCCAGCCACCAATCATACTGAACAAGCATATAAACAGTTATAAAAGTTTAACCAATACGATTGGTGTTTCAAAACAAACAAGTTAAGTTGCAAGCGGAAGCATAAGTTTAATGTTATAACATAAGTTCAATGTTTTCAAATAAAACATGACACGCAGCAATCCGTGTCCCACAACGACTCTCCTCCATGCAAGCTCCAGCTGAGTACCTATGGTCCTGCAAAGCATGTAGTAACGGGTCAACAACTAGTTGAGTGAGTTCACGGTTGGGTGTTCGTTTTAGTTGTTTCGAAAATGGTTTCCTTTATCTGGCATCCAGCCGTGGGGGTTACCCCATAGTTTAAAAACGTGACATGTTCATTCCCAGTTACTCCGGCACTCCAGCCGTGGGGGCTACCCCATGTTAGTTATCAGGCATTTCGGCCGTGGGGGCTACCCCATGCGTACACTAGACTCGTTACCATATCGACTGCTGACTGTAGTCATGTTTATGTGCCCTGAAAACATCAATGTCTATCATCATTGACGTGCCCCAGATCCATTAGTTCACGCCCGTCCTCTGCGGCACGGTGTGAGGTTTGTCAGACCTAAATAGCGCTATCTAACTAATGACCCGCTCGCCATTGGCCCGGCGATTAGTCGATACAAAAAGGAGGGACTTCGTGATAGAGTTTTAGTCTAGTACGTGTTATCCGTCCATCCGGACGAGGAATCACATTCCTACATCATAGCCGTCCTACCCAAGGAGGACGAGGAACCCACGTTCCTTAACCCCGTTCCCAACCCAGGGAATCCAATGCTTTGTAGAGGGTGTGAACTCACCTTGGTTTGCTCGGCAGTAACACAAAAAGTTAACCAAATTGCAGGTAATCAATTAGGTCCTATCACAGATATTATTTGTGTCAGATTCAAGCCAAGCAGTGCACGGATGTTTCAACACATATTGTTCACCGGTAATAATCATGGCAACACGTTTAACAGTAACAGTTCATAGTTATCATTCAAACACAACCCAAAGTCTAAGTATAAAGCCCGAACAGTTGGGCTCGTAGTAACAGGCCCAAACAACACATCAACAGTAGCACAGAAGTCCATAAGTCTGGCCCACTAACCTAGGCCCATAACTAAGCAAGCCCACTAAGGGGTCTCGAGTCGCAACCGGACTCGCAAACGTGGTTTCGAGTTGTGCTGTTATGTTGGTCATGGGTGGTTGCGAGTCGCAACCTATGTCGCAACCGTGGTCTCGGCTTGTCATGTTTTGGTCTCGAGTCGCAACGGGACTCGTAACCTGTGTCGCAACCTGTGGTCTCGGTTCATCATGCTGCGGTTGCGAGTCGCAACCAGGCGTTCTTGACTCGCAACCGGTGTCGTAACCTGGAGATTTCGAGTCGCAACCAGGGGTTCCGACTCCCCAACAGTTGTTGATTCTGCGCAGGTCGTACTATCCAATAGAATTCATGCAGAAATATGTACCAGCCACTAAACATGTTTTGTTGTCTAAAATTTACTCAAAATGGATCAAACAATGCAGTTTTCAAATATTCAACCCACATTCAAAGCATATTCAACAAGTTCTTCATGTTCTTCAAACATTCAAGCATATTCATAACATATTCAACCTTCGTTCAAGCAAAATTATGAACTATAACTCACTAATGTGCATCCTATTATGACAAACATATTCATTTAGTGGTTTCAATCCTCACACATGCAAACCGATTTCAGCAAGTTCCTTATTCAACACTATCATGAACACAACCTTCTAATCATAATCAAGTCATTCGGATTTAAACCCATACAAAGCCGATTATAACATTTCATCATCTCATAATATCATCATTTGACAACAAACAACTATTTTCTATCTAGCAACCATTCTTTATCATAGATAAACAATCATCAAGCTAGCACATATTATCATTCAACCTCATTACACATCAACAACAACCGAAATACAATGTAAGTCACTAACCGGTTAAGAGGTATGAAAGGTGAACTCCAAATGTTGATTTCCAAGCTTGGTCCGAAATCCTAGTGCTAACCGATTGGGTCCGAAATTGATGTGTGTTTGTGTTCTTAGGGTTTAGTGAGAGGGAAGTAGGAGAGTGTGTGTGGTTGTCCAAAGAGTGGTAAGGTTGACAAGGAGTATGCTATATATACTAGTTCCTCATGGCTCACCCTAAAGGGCTTATAAATCGGCTAGGGGTTTACGGCCCAAATGGCCCAACCGGCCAAAGGCCCAAACCGGTTACTGTTCACTCGAGACCTCATGGTCTCGAGTCGGGTCCTTGTCGTCTCTAGTTGGGTTCTCGGTTCACATATACACATACATATATGCATACAACACAACACATAATCACATAAAACTTCACATTTATTAATAAGTTTAATCAGTCAACTAATCACATAATGTACAAGCATGTTACATCGAGGCACAAGAAAGGTTCTAAATTTCGAGTTGTCACATTACATCTAGAAGCAGATAAACAATTGCTGTAATAATATTTGAATCTGAGTTGTCGGAACGGAATTTCTTGTTTAGATGATTATCTGTAATGACATGTTTGTTTATTCGGGATACGGTATGGAACGTATCTTTAACTGAATTATATAAATAGTTGTTATGGAAACTTCTGAACAATCTGTTTCGCTCAGCGCCGCGCCCCGATGATTCCGCCATCGGTTGGGGTGTGACACATGCCATATCCAAAGATCTTGGGACGCAACCGCTTCAAGCATGATGGTTGGCATCCCGTGAAATCCACTCGTGTGAGCGCCTTGCCACGCGGTTGGACAAAGTTCCCAAGGCCATTTCATACAATCTAAACTACCTAGCATCCCGGGTAGCCCATGATAATCGGCGTGATGTTCCAATATTTGTTGCATGTCACTGAATGAGGGCTTCCTCAAATATCTTTTCCTATAAAGTTCTAAAATACACGAACAAAAGTTGTGAAGACTTTCTCTAGCTACACGTGCAGACATTTTTAAATAGTCATCCATAATGTCCGAACTATTGTCGTACGCTAACTGTCTAAGTGCGGCTGTGACCTTTTGCCACGTACTAAATCCTAATTGCCCTGTTACATCTGGTTTTTGTTGGAAATAAACATACTTCTCCTCAAGATCTCTAGATATCCTTAAAAATAAGTTTCTACTCATACGAAAACGACGCCTAAACATTTTTTCATCATACTTAGGTTCCGCTGAGAAGTAATCGCTTGCCAACAAATTGTTAGCGGTGTGCCATTCACGAGCGATGTACCTCCTCCATTTAGGTTGCGGAGTCTGTTCCTCATCGTCTTCCACGATAGCTTTCACCACCGTCGCGATCGTTTGTAGAAATATTTCCGCACCATCGTCAGATGATGATGACGGTTCACTTGAACTTGAAGAACTCATGGAAAGATTGTGTTTTATGTGTTTGATATTGTGTGAGAAAAATGTTAAATATGGTAAGGTATTTATAAAGGAAAAAAAGTTTTTTTTTAAATGCCTAACGGCTAGCCCAAACGGCTAGTTTTGTTGGCCAATCACATCCCGTCAAGTCAGTCTCGTAGCCCCGCCCCACGCCCCGCTTTATACTCCCGCCCCTTGGGCCACACCCAAACCCAAGCCCACCCGGGGTGGTGACTTGGGCGTTTTCAGCCAACCCACGCCCCATACCCCATAGTCTTATATAAAACTAGTATTTTTTCTAATTTTAATAATAAGATTGAGTGTTTGAAGTCTTTACTTGTTAATTTATAGTATTTTTTGGTCTTTTACTAGTTTTTGTAAGAGTTGTGTTTCTGTTTTATAATAACAGTTTTACTTTTTTGACAGGTTGTGTGAACTATTTATACAATTTACTAAAAGAAATATAAAAACAAGAAACAACCCCTCCCACTAATGGCATCTACATGCGAGCAAGCGAGCCAAGGTCAAGGTAAACGATCGGGTGTATTAGTGCTGCTATTGGAGTCGTTGTATTAGGTTCAATGGAGTTGATTTTTTCGAGATCATATGTAACGGAGAAAATTAGGGTTATGTTTAATGTCAATTTCAGTATATGCATGGATCAGGTTACTAGAGATGACTATGAACCCCTAGTGATTTAGTTCGTAGATTTGATAGCTTCAACTGATATGAGTACCAACGTCACGACACTCAAGGATTCGGATGATGTAATTGGCTCTCACATTACAAATTTCATTCTAATAATCTATTCTTATGTTTCAAAATAGCTCCCCTTTAAGGACCGTAAATCACTATGTGAAAGACATATATATGTTAATAACCTAATCAAGAATTTTTCTTAACAATGGAATTGAATTTCCCTTTTATCGTTTCGGGGACTTTCTCTCTTTCTTAGGCTATGGGGTGTGGTTCTCCATTCCCCAAGTCCATTAACAAGGGAATTGAATTTCCCTTTTATCATTTGGGGAACTTTCTTTCTTTCTTAGGTATGGGGTGTGGTTCTTCCTTTCCACGAGCCTATTAAGTCATGTAATTTACATATTTAGTCGTTTAATGTATTTTATTTATAATAAATACGAATAGTTTTTAAGAAAACTAAAATTGCATAAAAGTTCTAGAAAATTACAAATAAAAACATAAACACAATTTATAATCTAAAATTACATACTAAAATCATAAAATAAATATTGCCTAAACCTACGAACATCACTACTCGTCATCAACGAGATCGATACGGAAGTTATTCAAGATAGGTCAACTAAATCCACACATAGGTTTCCATACACATACTCATTGCATAACGCCCACAAATTTGAGTCTTGTTGCTCCTCGTCAACCGGCTCAACATTCTCATCAATGTCATTCGGATCGTATTCACATATTGCTCGACTTTCGTCTTCAATAATCATATTATGTAGTATTGTACAAGCATACATAATGGCACTATTTATGTTTGTAGAATCGACTTTTGCACACATATATACGAAATCGCGCCGCGTAGTCGTATAATAGTACAAATCGCAATCTAGGTACTTAAGTTTTTACGCCACCGCAACGCGCGACGGGTAAAAATTCTAGTTACCATAACTAACAAACATTTTAATTTACTGTCTATTCCCACTGTTGTTTATTTAAACAGTACCATAACTAACAAACATTTTAATTTACTGTCGATTCCCACTGTTGTTTATGAATAAAACATACAAGAGTGTGGTCCTACAAAAAGATATATACGAATACCTTATCAACTCAGACTGTTCTATCTAACTTTTTTTGTTTGTTTGTTTGTGTGTGTGTGGTTTTTTTTTTTTTTTTTTTTTTTGGCTAATAACAAGAGTATCAAGTTGATTTATCTTTTGGTAAGATTACGTGTAAGTGTGTAACCCAGAAAATTTGTAGGGATGAAAGTTATTAATAACTCAAACCCAAATCTAGTAGTGATTATCACTTATCCGTACACAAACAAAGTAAGTACTCATGTGATGATCATGACCACATTTATGACTTCCAAATTTCGGAAATTGGACGGGCCAGGTATACTGAAATGAGTTCAAGACATTCAGAAAAATGTACTTTCTTATCACTACATTCATAGTCATGTAAGTCCTCAGTAATTCCATGCTAGAGATTATGAGGCGTTGAAAAATGAAAGGCGATATAGGAGCAATGTTTTAAAATCCGGTTTTTATACCGTACCCGATTGAGCTCAGAAACGGTTTAACCGTGTGGTTCAACCGGGTGTACCGGATGGTTTAACCGGTTCTACCGGACGGTTCAACCGGCCGGTTTGAACCAATTTTTAAAACATTGATAAGAGCAAATGGAGAAATGAGGATTACATATAATTAGGGCCACATGTTAAATGGCATAGCTAATGCTTTCTTTGAAGTCCAACAAAACCTTGAATTTTGAAAGGAGTTATGTGATCCAATTGAATCAAAACATGGCAAAGGATGTTTAGTAAGAATTATCTCGGTTTGAGGTTATTCAACATGTACAAAATGAGTACATTCAATGTGTCGATCGATCCTATCCTTGTGTGATGTTAGAATTAACTTCTTTGAAAAAATATTTTTTAGATGTATTGTAAGTACCACATAGTGTTCTTGCTCTCGTTTTGTACATGAAACAACCATTTTGAATTGGGATGATCCCTTGGTACACATCGTGCCAATTATCCGCAGACCAATTGGTTTGGGGGAAGATGGGAAGGTTTACCCACTTATGTGGGGTTCCTGCTCGAATTTTGCGGGGGACGTACTGTGGCACCGGTTCAAACTGACAATAATATGCTAACCGCGGTATTCCTCCTCTTGACATGGGTGATCAAAGGCCAAAGGTCTAAGACCATGTGTAGTGGTTTGAGCAATAATGCCCACACCCTTGGGCGTTTTCTGCCACGTGACAGTCCAGTCAGAATGGGGGCATTATTGGGCGTTATTGCAAAAATGGCATAGTGGGAATAATGCCCAATAACGCCCCTTCCAATCATTAAACAATTATTTTTTTATAGAGAGCAGGTTAAATATATATATATATATATATATATATATATATATATATATATATATATATATATATATATATAGGGTGAAGATCATTTCAGAACCCAAAATATTTTCAGAACTTGCAGAACTCTTTATAGCCACTCATTTAATTTTATTAAATTTTATTTATTTTATTTAATATAAGGGTATTTATGTAAAGTTTCTTATTTTCGTTTATCCAATTATCCCTTGATTATCTCATGTTAGACTAGTCTTTTATATAATTTGAATTTCCAACTGACGATTACATCATTCAACCTAAACGATTCATCTTTTTTGATGCTTCATTGATTTGCATGGTCATCTTATTAATTTTGTTTTCAAACATTGATAGTAGATTTTTTCATACTAACATGTGTTTGTTTCTTCATAGTATTGGATGGCAAGAACTCATCATTTATTATATATTCTGGTTCTTCAAGTGAAAACAATACCTGGGCAGAGTTTGACGATCAAACTGTTTGGTTTGGTATCCTCAATCATAAAAAAAAGGAATCTCGCTTACACCTACTTTCCATTTTTTTTGGCTTATATTTGTTCAAAGACTTTAGACTCTGGTTTTGTGTTTATTTTATCTTTTTACTATGTATGGTTTGTTAATTTCGTTGTTTACATATATGTAAATCATTCATATGCATATGTGTAAGAGTTCTTTGAATGTGTAATCTAAATTTATATCTTTAATCTACTTATTTACATGTGAATAACCAATATACTCTACATGTGTGTGAGCTATTTATTTTTAATTACACATGAATGTGTAAATTACATATTTACATATATGTAAATATCCAATTTACATATGTGTGAGTACATCGTTTCATATAGATATATGTAATAACTTATGTTTAACACATGTGTAAATAAAACATTTACACATATGCACCATCAACACAATTCTTCACGAACACTAAACATTTATAAAATGACCCGCTACATGACAATTTGCAATTTTTTTGGCTTTTCTGAACATACATTAGAACACCAAAATAACAAGTATTAAATAATCAATTTAAACCCAAAATCCAATTATTAAAGATTCAAAGAAAGTGGAAATCAGAAAGTGATAATCAGAAGTTTTTTTTTTTTTTTTTGATAGCCTTGCTATCGTCAAAAACTAAATATGATGTATTTACAAATAGTCTCTCTACAAATAAACAAACCCAATTGCAATATGAAATCTATAAAATCTAAGAAAGAAGATGATTATAGGAAGTAAGCGATAAAAAGGGATATATTTCGGCTTTTTTCCAATTAAAAGTAATGTTTGTTTACTATAATGCCCTTAAACCATTTAAATTTGGCTCTTTAGTTTGCCTTTAATTACAATTATGCCCTGATCTATTTTCAACCATTGATTAATGGATCAATGGCTCTAAATAGTTCTCAAGAGTTCTGCATAAAATGAGAGTCCTGCATTGAACCCAACCCTATATATATATATATATAAATGAAACTACCCTTAGACCACTCCCATTGGCCAGTCAACATCATCCTCAGCGTTATTTAAAAAACGCCGCATGCAATTTTGACAAACAACACGCCGGAAAACGCCTGGGTGTAATGGGATGGGGGCGTGTTCGGGCGTTTTTTTTGAAATTTTTTTAAAACAAACGCCCCATTACGGGCGGTCTAACCGGGTAATCTAGCCGTCCAAAAAAAAAGAACACAACCCAAGGTAGTTCTAAGCCTCCCATATCAATATTCCTTAAGATAAATGAAAATTACTATATCTGTCGTTAGTTTTAGGGGTTTTTAAATTATTAGCATAACTGTAAACTAATAGCGATTCTTGTTTTAATTAATTTATAAATTAATAATTACTAAAAGAGAACCCTATAGGGTGAAAAGAATGCGCTTGATATGGGGCGGGACGTAGAAGGCTAAGGTGGAAGGTAATGTGGTGTGGAATGCGAGATGGAGAGAATGGAGAAGTGGGTAGGGGTGCAAACGAGCTGAGCCGAGCCCGAGCTCGAGCTCGTTTAACATATGAAAGCTCGAGCTCGGCTTAAAGGTAATTTTTCAAGCTCGAGTTCGGCTCGAGCTCGACTCGTTTAGTATTTATTAATTAATTTATATTAATTATAGTTATTATTATACATATAATTAAGTTATTTTTTTATATTTATATAAATGATAATTATTATTATATAAATATATGTTTAATATATTAATAAAAAATATATAAACAAAAAGCTCGTTTAGGCTCGCGAGCCAGCTCGAGCTCGATAAGCGAAGCTCGGGCTCGTTTACTAAACGAGCTTGTTTTTTAGGCTCGGGCTCGAGCTCGAGCTCGTTTAAGCTCGGCTCGTTCGAGCTTTTTTTCGAGCCGAGCTCGAGTAGCTCGGCTCGTTTGCACCCCTTGAAGTGGGATGTTCATCTTGAATTATTTTTCAACAAAGAAGAAAAGCTAATGTGTGGGAGCGGAAAGAGAGGATGCTAGAGAGCGGAAGCATCACTACTTGTTGGGTTTGTGAAGGCTTAGAGACTTTGGGTCCATTTTAGCCCATGTTAGGTTTCTTGGGGCCCATGATAAAAGCTCTACTTCTATCTCTATATATACATATTCATTGTATTGTAATCTTGGTTCTGAGCATAATAAAAATATTTAGTTGCAGCCCGTGGACGTAGGATTCAAACTGAATCCGAACCACGAAACTCTCGCGTGTTGTTTATTGCTTTCGTGTTCCGTGTGCGTGTGTTATAGTGTGTTCCGCTACGTGTTGCTCTGACCGATACCTAACACCACCGTGTTGGTATCGGAAAGCGGGAGCACGGGATGGCCGAAAGTATTCCCTTCGCCCCCTTATTGAAATGAATGTAAAGTTATCTACTTATACAACAATTTAGATATTTGGATTCATTATCGCTCACTCTTATCACCTCGCTGATCCTTTGAAACCCGTACTACCCTCTGTCATTACCCATCATGGTGATCATCGCATACCACATCACCTCGTTATCCTTTGAAACTCGTACTACCCTCTAAGCTCACTTCGTTTTGTTGGATTGATAAAAAGATTAACTTTTTAGGAAAGACACTAGTTTAAAATTTTGCAATAATTGCACGGTGAAATTGTTCAAATGTATATAGATATATGAAAGTTTATAATTACTTGACCCAAAAAATAGGAACGAAAATCGTTTAGAAGTTCATGATATTACCAACAGATTACAGTTTGAAGTTATGAAATTGCAAATTATAGTAATTCATAATAAATCATTAAGAGTTTTGTCAAATCTAAGAAAGATGGCCCTAAATAAAGATTTGTGGGACTCAAAAAATGACGAGTCAACCAACTGTTTATTTTTCCTAAAATATAATTAAATAAAAGTCAAATTGAACGAGTTTAAAACTAAATATGAATATTTTCAATTTCATTCGTTAACTATGATATCCTGATGTAAAATAAGTCAACCAAGAACTAACTTGTTGTGGTTTTTCTAAAAAATATCTGCACAGGATCTTCTGTCTGTGTGGCGCAGACCATGCGCAGACATTGCCATCAGTAGACTGTTTGTTTTTCCGAAGACGTTTCATTAAAAAACGTCTGTGCGAGCTCTTCTTGGTGCAGACTTGGCCCAATCATTTCTAAGATCTTCTAAGGTATGCAGAGTGTTAAACACAACCACCCACCACCCAGGGCCATCCCTGGGAATGATATAAAACTTTTGGGCCTTGGGCGAGACAAAAAAATTGGGCCCCCTCCATATAATTTAAACTCATCAATCATATATCAAAAAACCACAATACGACGCTAATTGTGATAACATAAACGAAACAAAAATAGTGTAGCAAAATGATCAAACTTACTTACTTAAACAATGAGACACTTCTAGCGTTTTTTAAAGTAAAGCTCTCGATCAAGTATTTATAATCCATACCGATTCTTCTTTATATTTCAATGTATCACAATTATCTATATTCATAAAGTAAAGTGAATGCACAACTTCAATTAGCATTGATTAAAAACAAGAAATCCTAGTTTTATCTTACAAATAAATTGATACACCTAACATTAGTTTTCAACACCTGGACAAACAAAAATAACTAACACTTGAATCTTCTTTAGCAAGAAGAATTGTAATATATGTGTAAACATATTCAAATTAGTTTGGCAACACGAACCTTGTCATACAAATAAAATAAATAGAACCAGATACTGAGTTCTTCTAAATTTATATTGTAAATGGTTAAATGAAAAACGAGAAATAAAAAACCTACAAATTTAAACAAGTAAACATGTAAAGTTTGTTTTGTAAATTGTTAAATAGAAGAAAAAAAATCAAAGAACTTACACGAAGGCCTAAATTTAAAAGTGAAAAATCAAAATAAAAAAATAAGCTAACTAAAACTAAAAATTAAGCCTGCAAATTGCTGGTATGAGTTTCCCCCAATTAATAAAACAAGTCATTAGATAACTCCCGCAAAAGACATCATGGTTGGAATCGAACTCGTAATGGTCAGTTCATTAGATAACTCCTACATCCATTAAGCCAAAGGGAGAACTTGTGTATTAATTTTCTACATCAAATTTATATATTAAAAACATATATATTTTTTAAACAATATTGGGCCTCTAGATGCTTTGGGCCCTGTGCGGTGGCACCTCTCGCACAGGCCCAAAGCCGGTCCTGCCACCACCGTCCACCACCCACCACCGTCCATCACCACAACCGTCCACCACCACCACCGTCCACCACCCACCACCACCGTCCCGCACCACCACCAGTCACCACTACCCACTAGTTTATTTTTGAAGTATACAACAACCATACCCTGTAAATCTCACAAATAACAAAACTACTCATAGGGTCTGCGGAGAGTGGGATGTAGACAGACTTTGCCTCTATCCCTAGGGATAGAGAGGCTGCTTCCAGAAAAGACCCTCGGCTCCAAAACGAACAACAAACCAACAACTTTCTTCTTGCAGACTGTCGAGGTTTGGTCCACTTCTTCTTCTACAGATGTGGTTCACAGACTGCATATATTTTACCTTTTAAAAAACAAACAACACCTAAGATAACATATGAGGTATGGAGCGCTATCCCCTTGCCACGTCAACCAAAAAGACACAATAGCGCCCCTTTACCATACCACAGATGCTATCAAGAGGCAGCGAGGCGCTATTAAAGGGATGTGAAAGCAATGCGAGCAATAGCAATATATCTGTGTGTGAAGGAGGAGGCGCCATTAATAAGAAGGGGGTTTTATCACATACCCTCCAAGTTAAAGAGAGGCACTACTAATAAGGTGGAGCTAAGGTGACTAAATAAAGGCTTTATTCCAAACCCTATGGCTAATAAAAGAAATGTTCTTATAGCAAATAAACACAAAAGTTGTTTATTTAATAATTCCCTTAATGACACTTGTGTGTAGACAAAGGTAGCTGGCAATATACATCGGATTTACATGAATAGCATGTTAACCATCAAATTATATCATATGATTAAGAAACATGACTAAACTACCTAAAAGTCAAGCTGCAGCACATGCTTTCAATTTCAACTTTCAAGTAATCAACAAATTAACATGTGTGAAGTAGTGTTAATCATGCAGGTGGTCCATGTAGTTTATGCATAATATTACAAGGTTCCTTTCAAAAATTACATTGGTGGTTCTCATTATTCACCCAAATATAAGATGGGTTATTTTTAACACTAAAACGTTAACATTTTATAAAATGAATAAAATATTCTTTTACTTTAACAAAGAGACTAAACATTTTGTGAGACCCACTATACATAAAAGACATAAAAAGGAAATAAAATAAAAACAAAAATAATGGGAGCCACAAAAAAAATTAACCAATCATTTTTCCCTTGATATAGTGGGTTGTGACCGTTTCAGACCCATTCTAACACGATTTCATTAAGTGCGTTGATGAATTGAGTATATGATTAATCTCAATCTCATATTCGATTGTAAAATAATGTCTCATAAGACTGGAAGGTATGGGTAGGATCATTTCCATGGAGATGGGCCGTCACGTAGGACGCCACATAAGCGGGTGTGAAGATGGGCCTAAAGGGGATGGACCTAGGGGGTGGGGGATGAACCCCTTTATATATATGTATGTATGTATAGGTGTGTGTGAGGGAGTGAGGCCCGGCTTGGGCGGCTGTTGGCGGACGAAGAGGACGCCACCTGGGCGGCGACAGAGGAGGGGGGTGGCAAGGCTGGGGCGGCGGTAAAGGGATGGACCTGGGGACGAGCCCCATACCGTCCGGTCTAATCGGCCCATTGTACATTAAGTATTTGTCGGGTGATTATCTATTAGGCATCGGTCATATCCATGGGTACCAACTATTCTCGTTAGTTTTTTAAAAAAAAATACCCGTTAAGACTTTTAGACGTATATTTTTTAACCATAACACAATGCATATAAATAGCCATTCAGTTTAAGGTACAACATAATATCTTCGAAAAACTTCGACAAACATGCCTCCTTATCATTGAAAACTCTTTCATTTCTCAAACTCGAAGTAGCACCGCAAAACGTTAAGGACGTGAGGAAATTGCCTTAGAAATCTTTTTACAAAAGACACCGACAAAACACTATCCGTTTAACTAAACGTGACCGCTACAAAGAAGTTTAAACTAAACACAAACCCATCCGAATATCGTATTTCGTGTCAAACCCCAAAGGCCCAAACGATAAACTCAAACAACAACCATCTTTATCTCCATTCCAACTAGTCCAAAATCTACGGCGGAATGAAATGATAACACTTCCAATAACCAAACAAACCACTAAAACGTAACCCATGTGAATTCTCTTTATGCTGACGTGTACCGAAACCTACAGGTCCCAAAACAAACAAATAATATACAGCTGGCACTCTCATCTTCCCCACATAATTCCTATATCTATACACCAATCCGCCATTAAAACACAGAAACCTAAACCTTCATTTCCACCATTTTCACCTCAATTCAACCTCTGGACTCCAATTCTCGAGCCACACAGGGCTCTGAAATGCATACGAGACTATTGCCGTTGTTCAAACTATTGTTGATCGGTGGAGAAGTTGTTGAAGAAGCTGCGTGGGAGAAAGAACGGTGAAATTGTTGCGAGATTTGAACGTTTGATAGTCAATCACGGACTCCGGTGAGTTTGATTTTGTTGATTTTGAGAAATTGTTGTTAATTTTGTTTGATTTGAATGTTTTTGAGTGTTTTCTAGGGTTATGTATCGAGAAATTAGGGTTTCTGACTCTGATTTCGAAAAATTGTCATTATGTATCCAGAAATTAGGATTTGTGACTCTAATTTCAGAAAATTATCATTAATTTGGTCCGATTTGAATGTTTTCTACTGTTATATATTGAGAAATTAGTGTTTCTGACTGTAATAAGTTTTTTTTTCGATAACTGTGATTTTGATTTCGTTAATTTCAAGAAATGGTCATAAATTTCAGTCCAATTTGAATTTTTTGGCATGTCTGATTGTATTCTACTGTTATATATCGAGAAATTAGGGTTTCTGAATTGTAAGTTCGTTTTCTACCATTACTGATGAGTTTAATTTCAAAAAATCATCACTAATTTCAGTTCAATTTGAATTTTTTTGAATGTTTTGATTGTTTTCTAGGGTGACACATCGAGAAATTAGGGTTTCTGACTCTATACTGTTTTTTTTTTCTGGCGATAATGGTGAAGGATACGGTTACAATGTCCGGTACCGAAGCAAAATTCACGACGGCGACGTCCTCCGGCAGCTACGGCGGTGGCGGTGACGTGGAGTGTGTGAAATGTGAGTGTTGTGGATTGACGGAGGAGTGTACGCCGTCGTACATTGCGGCAGTGAGGGAGAATAACAGCGGCCGGTGGATCTGTGGACTGTGTGTGGAGGCGGTGAAGGATGAGATGGAGAGATCGTGTTCGGAATCAGAGGAGGAAGCGTTGGATCGGCATATGAGGTTTTGTAAGAACTTCCGCTCGTCGGTTTGTTCTCCGGAGAAGAATGCCACGGAGGATCTTATTTCTGCTGTGAAGCAGCTTTTGATTAGAAGCTTGGATTCGCCGCGGTCAGGGTCCAGTCAGCCGGAGAGTTCTGATTGCCGGAGGTTATCGTCGGATGCATCGGTTGTGCGGTCAAGCGCGGGTCGTCTTCGTTTTGATGGTTGATGGGTTACCGGGTTTAAAAGATGATGAACTACGCCTGAACGAGACAAAAGATATCACGTGCAAAACGTTCGTCTTTTAGCTGTTAAAAAATATCTATAGATTTAAAGTTTAAAATGAACGAAATATATTTGAAAATTTTAAATGAGTAAATTTCTTTTTCATTCATGGTGGTTGATTATTATATCGTTTGGTATTGGAATTTTATTTACTACTTATTTGATGTCTTCTCTTCATTATGCATTTCTTTTTTGTTCAAGATGATTATGTTATAAATGGATGATGTAATTAACACAATGTTGTAATATAGGCGAGACAGGTTCGCTTCAAGTGGTTGTCATCTCAAGAGGTTGGAGACTAACCTAAACTAGTAGTTTACCGGTCCGATATCTGGATACATATGATTAGACCACCTGTAGTAGGGCAATTTTTAGTGTTTTTTGCTTTAAAAAACGCTCCACCATGCCCCCCAACCACCCCATGGGCGTTTTGGTCAAGAAATTTTGTTTTGGCGTTGTTTTTTCCACGTCATGTTCATTTTGTGTTGGTCAATGACCGTGCATCCCTTGTGTTTGGCCAATAACAATTTTTGATGGGTTTTTTTTAATTTAAATTCTATTACACTTCTTTTAACATAATGCCCACATCACCACTACACCCATTTTAGAAAAACGTCCCATAATGCCCCATTGCTGACTGGACTGTTACATGGCACAAAACGCACAAGAGTGAGGTGTCTTCCACTACGCATGGTTTTAACACCATCCAAACTCACTATATATTTTAATATCACGATGACTATTTATCCAACTATTAAGAACATCAATAACAATATCTATATTTAAGATAATTTTGACTTTTGATTTGATTTTGATTAGTAACTACAACTATTCTTTAATTGTCATACATACTAATTTAAAATCTTACATCTAATTCGCACAATTTAAAATATTTAATTAATTATTTGTAAATTGATTAACGTAGAAATTGTTAACACCATCAAATGAAGATAAATGAGATCTGTCAATGTTACATGTTTACAAAATTATTAAAAAAACTATCAATGACAACCAAACGTAGATTATATTTATTGTGTGTGTGTGTGGGGGGGGGGGTATTTGTGAATCACCCATTTGAACTTTGCATGTTTGTAGGAGAACATCGTCAGTTTTAAATATAAATGACAACTTTATTAACACAATGTTACACAAAATTAAAAAAAAAAAAACATATTGTATACCATAAAAATACATTTTCCTTAGTACAACACAAACGATTGTAACAAAAAACACAATCACCATGTTTGTAGGAGAACATGTTCAGTTTCTGAATGTAAATGACAATTTTATTAACACAATGTTACACAATGTATACCATAAAAATACATTTTCCTTAGTGTCGTGTGTGTGTGTGGGGGGAGGGGGTGTTATTTATATATCAGCCAGTTGAACCTAACATGTTTGTATGAGAACATGATCGATAACTACTGAACACTGTAACCTAAATGTTAAACCACTCATGCGTGTTTAAATGAAGGGAAAAAATATATATAAAAAACTCCAACGCAACTTAATAGCATTACCACAATGTAATGTATTCAAAATTTTACACAAAAAAACACATTGAGATAACAAACTAACTTTTGACAACAAACATAAGAATCCACTAAAATAAAACTACGACGACAAGTCTGAAATGACTACAAACCATTTCACCGTCTAACCATCATCATACATAAAAAAAAAAACTCCATAACTAAATAACCTAAAAACCTAACCTAACTTTTCCAAGAGAAAAACAACAACGAAACAAAAAATAAAAGTCTTCAAGCACGATCATATGGTAGCTTACCGTGGAGTGAAACAAAAACATCAATTAATTTTTTTACTAAGCATATCATCATCTTACGAATCTTGACCAAAACTGTCGATTTCAATCACCTCATCCCACTTCCAATTCTTAAGCGCCTTTGCTTTTTGATTACTTCTTTTGAACTTGCGAAGCTAAGAAATAATATGTCAGTCATTGATCTAGAATATTAACTAAACACATACTAAACAAATATTTGATGTACCAACCTTGTTCATCTCATGCCTCATATATTTGTCAGGACAACCAACCAACGCACCAAACTCCATGTCAAAGCCTTTATCTTTGTTCTGCCATTTACATAACATAATAAAAACCAAAACATAATAAGTTTCAGCATAAACATCACTAACTATCACTAACAAAATAATTTGCATACTTTAACATAAACGATTTACCTTTGCAGATTCGACTGAAGACATAGTCAGGTCAAGAAGTCTTCCAAACAATTCTTCAAACAAAAAAAAAACATATGTCAATCACTGTTTTAAAATTATATTACAAATATAAACCAAAAAAACACAATATCTGTCAAACAACATAATCATTTTAAAGGAAAAACAAAATAATACATAATAACACAAACTTCATCATAAGCTTGCTTATATAACTGTACATTCTCATTAGAGCAATGAGTAAAATTATGCAAATGTCCATCCACAAACTTGTCAGCCACAACCTAACAAAAAAAATGTCAATCATTGTTTTACAATGATAACACAAAGGCCTTCTAAAAACACAAAACAAATATAAAAAACACAATGCTATATAAATCACAATCCTTTGAAAAAAGAAAATGATATATACCTTTCCATCAACATTTGACGACTTCATAACTGTTGGGTGCTTCATATCCACAACGCTGTCCAACCAAGCAAACTGAAAAAGATAAACATTATTATTCAAATTAACAAACATGGTTAATTAAAACACAATGTGTAACACCCCGTGTTTTCCAAAGTCAAAGTCAAAGTCAAGTGTTGACTGTTATTGGAATTAAAGATTAATAAAGATTAATTTCATTTTAGTTTCATTTTGATTTTCGTATTATTTGGAGTAAGTGTTGTATAATCAAACTAATCGACCGATAATCGAACTGTGAATCAACGACCGACTGTGAATGTTAGGAAGTAACAATGCAATAAAGCTAGTCAATCAATAATCAAGCTAATCAAATCAATCATCAAGCTCAAGTGTGGGGATTTTAATGCTTTTATACGTGTGTGTGTGCCTTACGTGTTACTTGTGCATGTTTACTTTTATGTTAAAGTGTGTGGTGAATCAATCAAATCAATCAAGACTCAAAGGCGAATCAAACTCAAATGGAAATCGAACCCGAAATGGTTGTAAGGATGCTTGTATGTTGGATATAGTAGTTGAGACTAAAAGTAATTTGATTAGGAATTCTATCATTCTCAAATCATCGTTCATCGAACTCGAAATATCACAAATCGTCGCGAAACCACTCAAAACTAGGCAAGCCGTTCGAACAGGGCAACCTGATCGAACAGGCAAGCCGATCGAACAGGGCAACCTGATCGAACAGGCTAGCCGATCGAACAGGCTGTTCGATCGGACAGCTGCTCGATCAGGGATGCTGTTCGATCAGCTGACCCTTTCCTCTTTTGGAAGCCTATAAATAGGGCTGTCCTTGTCAAGCTTTCCACTTTTGGAAAAGCTCTGACCGACCAGCCTCTTCTTCTCACTAAATCTCAGATTTCTCTCAAACCGGTAAGTATTTCGCTCTAATCCTTGTACGTTTTTGTTCATTAATCGATTCTCCATCTTTCTATCTTTCAAAATCCGAATTTCATCCATGAAATCACCAAGATCTAGGTGTTCTTGAGTGATGTCATCATGGTGTTCTTGGTGTTCATCAAGAACTTCATGTTCTTGACTTCATTCAACCATGAATAAGCTAGATCTAACCGATTTCCACATAAATAACCTAAAATCTTCCAAAGATCTTAACATTTCACGGTGGAAAAGGATTGGAAGATGGGTTTTCATCTATCTTTCAACTCTTTTACACTCAAAAAGGTGAAAACGAGACTTGAACCGATTTACAAACCATTCTAAACAAACACATGGTTCACGATTCGGATTCTACCACGAGATTTACCGATCTCGGGTTAAACGTTAAACTTGGGTTCCAAACCGTCTCTGACCGAGTTTGGGTGATTCCTGCTCGAGTCAGTAGACTAAGTAGGGACTTCAGCTTTGTGGTTCAACTCGTAGTCAAAATATCTCTAAAACATCACCAAGTAACGGGAATAACCAAGTGTTAAGTGATAGGTTAACCAAATCGAGAAGCTGGCCGAACGGCTAGGCTGTTCGATCGAACAGCCTAACCGAACGACTAAGCCAGCCGATCGACTAGGCTAACCGATCGACTGGCACTTAGACCCACAAACACATGAAGTGTAGTATTGACGAGGTACTGTTCGATCGACTACGTCACTCGATTGTAAACATTACTACTCGGATCATGAGATACTATACCTCAAAACACTTAGACTTTTCGAAACATTGGAATGTCACCCGATCGAACATGCCAGCCGATCGAGTGACATATTTGAAAACAATGAAGTACTAGCCGATCGGTTGGGCTAACCGATCGAACAGCTGTTCGATCGGCCAACCTGAAAGGGTAGTACAAACCATCATACACAAACACATCCTTCACATCAAAGGAAGAAACAATCCACTTGAAGGAACCAGCCGATCGAGCCAGCCGGCCGATCGAATGGACGTTCGAACGGACTTCCAAACCAATCGAACAGCCCACTCGATCGAACTGCTGTCCGATCGAATGGCCTACTCGATCCAAGTACATTGTTTACTTTTTCCACGTTACTCATCGTTGTGTTATCGAACTATTCAGGCTAACCTATTCTCAGTGCTCCCTTCAATCCACATCAATCACAGTGAGTATACTCGACCCCTTTTTGCTTTCAGCACTTTTGGGTGTTACATACGTAATCTATCAAATTCACAAACAACACGAACTATTTGAACGCTAACCTACTTGCATGTATTACTTGTCTAAACGATTGCTGTTTATTATGTTTACACGTGGAGCGCTATCTACCTGCTTTAGCAACGTAGTACTATAGTTTGGACTCAGCACCCGTTCACACGGGGGTTGCTAAGGACAATTACTTGCATGGATTACGGTGGTAATCATGTATTGCGAACTGTCTCGGACAGTCAACCCGAAGTCGTTGGTATCGATGGTCCCATGTTGATAATTTACATGCATCGTTTGCCCTTGTGTACGTGTTTGGTTATGCGTAAACTTTTCGAACTCTATATGCTATATCAAACTTGTGTACTCACCTTTACATTATATGTATTGACTATTATTTTAACGTATGTGACAGGTGTTTAAGCTACTAGCGTGCTAGGGAAGCGAGGCAATAATAAGCTTCTAGGAGCCTGTGACCTTAGGACAGTGTCCACGTACCTGCTCCAGGGCCATAATTATCTGTAGATCTTGTACTGGCACCTGTAGTCAGTAAGATTTACGGATAGCCGTCTAGAAGTCTTAAGACAATATTTACATTCGGTCTGTAATAATTAAGAATTTGAGTTGTCGGAACAGTTCCCATATTGTTTAGTTGATTTCTATGATAACTCGTTATTATTTGGGACACGGTATGGGACGTGTTATATAACTGAATTGTATGATAGTTGTTATGGAAACTTCCGAACAATCTGTTTCGCTCAGTGCCGCGCCCCGATGATTCCGCCATCGGTTGGGGTGTGACACAATGCTATATAAATTAACAACTTACATGTTTCCTCATAATTGAATTTTCATCATACACAACATTGTCCATCGATCCGACCAAGCAAATTGAAGCAAAACACAAAACTAAATCAGAAACTCTTTTCGAAACATAAGAAACATCTTCAACACATAAATATGTAACGACCTTACATTGATATCCATTATTCAAATGATGTAATACAGAGTATACAAGGACATAATATACATCTTGTATGTAACTTCCACGAAGGAGTTATCGAAGATGTCGGATATGGTCGGAAAACTGATAGAACATGCAGCGATAAAAGCTCAGCTCAAATAACTACTGCACCTAAAAAAACTGCCAAATTTTGGGGGGTTATTCCGGTCAGGATTTATCCTTAGAATTAACCATCGATTTTGGACGGCCAAGATCATCTCGAAACCGGTTATTTTTGTAGTACTTTACCCGTCCGTGAGTCGAGTACCTATGATTAACACCATCCAAAATCACAGTATATTTTAATGTCACGATGACTTCTTATCCAACTGTGATTAGTAAGTACAACAGTTCTTGAATTGTTATACATACTAACTTAAATTCTCATATTTAATTCGCACAATTTAATATTTTAATTAACTATCTGTAAGCTGATCAATGTAGGTGTTGCGAACACCCAATAACGCTTACGGGACGGTTGGGGAAAGGGGTGCTATTGTATAATAACGGCTAAGGTGGCAGTGGGTGGCGCCCCATACCGACTACCTAATCATACATAAATTAAAACTTCAATAATAAAATCTGAATAATCATTCAAACCATAAAAGTAAATTCTAATTGTTTATATTCTTACGGTGCAGTATACTTGATCGTCTCCCCTCCATGATAATTAAATTTAAACCAATTAACCAAGAATACTTGATTGTCTCCCCTCTATAATAATTAAATTTAAACCAATTAACCAAATGCATGTATCAGCTCCACCAACTATTTACTTTTCCTATGCATCATAATTTAATATTAAGCAAATAAAATTATAATAAAACACATATAAATAACCTAATTGGATATGGGTGCGGTGCACAATAATCAAGATTTCTTTCTTGATAAACCAAGGACCCCAGCTTAACTTTTCATGTCCCCAAGGCCATCAATCTCCATAAAACACCTGATCCTATCCTTCAGTTCTCATGCCTATAACACCCACCTTCCTTGTTTTTTTTTTCTCTCAACGAAACCATCTACGTTTTATTCACATTACAAGATCATGAGAAACCACTGAAGTTAGAAGAATATTATTCAAGTCTCAAACCTGTAAGATTAAAACGATGAATGTTTTTATATAAAAGCACAATGCTATAGTATAGTACAATGCTACATATATAGAACAGAAACAACTACAAAACCTCGTTGTCTAATAAAAACACAATGACATAACACAATGTGGCAATAAAACTTCACCTCGTGAAACTGCTACACCTAAAAAACATTCAAATTATGGCCATAACCAATTGGTGGTTATTCTGGTCAGGATTAAACCTCATAATTAACCGTCTAATTTGTACGGTCAAGATCAATCGCACACCTTTATATAGGAATATAAAGAAACTCCAATTACCCATGAAACTGCATTTGTTTTCTTTTTCAAATTGCTTCCTTTTTTGTTGGAAGTGTCTTAGGTGGAGAATGTCGGCATAAAATCATGAGGGGAAATAACTAATTAGCAGTTTTTTATTTAATTTTATAGTTATTTTGTTTGATCATGGAATGTTATCTCCTATTTATTAGGCTGACCAGGGCAAAGTGTCAACCTGAACTGTCTTTAGGAGAAAATTGCTTCAATTAAGAAGTAACTACCTGAACTGTCTTTAGGAGAAAATTGCTTCAATTAAGAAGTAACTGTTACATATTCAAAAACACAATGTCTTCAAAAATACAATGTTAAATTGTTTGTATTTAATTATGTGTTACTAAAAGGGTTAACTTTGTACAATAGTAACCAAGTTTCAAAAGTGTTCTAATTAGGTCACTCATAATTTTTTTTGTTTCAATTAGGTCATTCAAGTTTCATTTGATGTTTCAATCCTAGATATTTTACCTAAATAGAAGGTCATCCATCCTAAATGGAATTTATTTAGGTTTTTTTATTTAAAAAATTTGTTGACATGGCACATAAATGCCAAATGGGTTAGAAAAAATGCGAAATAGATTTAATTTTTTTTTTAAAAATTGTAGAAAAGTTAAAAAAAATACGAAAAAATTAAAAATTATGATTTTTTTTTCAAAATCTCAAAAAAGTTATCAAAATTTTTATAAAATCGTGAATAATAGTTAGATGTCAGTAAATTTTTAATAAAAGAAATTACTAATTACTCCTACACCAAAAACATTTAAATTATATTCATAAAAGAAGATAAACAACTAACCATAAATAAATGTCATGTATGACTATGACTTGCTATTCAGGTAAAATATCTAGCATTAAAACACCAAAATAAAGTAGAATGATGTAATTGGAACAATAAATTTTATTAGTGACCTAATTGGAACACTCTTAAAACTTCATTACTATTCTGTAGCATATTCCCTTACTAAAATACATAAATAACCGTCAAGATTGGACGTATTAAAAACACAATGTTAAATTGCATGTATATTATGTGTAACTTAGTTACATAAATATTGACTTATGACTTTTCTAACACAATGATTTATAATACTGCAGCTTATAGCTCATGGGAAAACATTCGAACACATTTTAATGCATTAATAATGGTTAAACAAAATTGATACATCCTGAGTTTTATTTGTTAAAAATGTAATATCTATTAAGAGATCGAACTAATGGTTGTTTCTTAATATATAATTTAAGTTTTTCTTTTAGGTGTTGCGTGCTGCAACTAAAATTGATCCTCTGCATGCTGCAACTCAAATTCATCCTGACACAAATATTAATACACCTTTAAATAATATTATATATTACTTTGTTACATGTTTAATTAAAGTTAATGATTTTTAGAGGTAAATTAAGTTTTAAGTTTTTCGTTGTTGCCAGATGATACATTAAAAAATGAATAATTGGATTTAGTGACGAATTTTATGTTACCTATATTTTATTGCACAGTGGGGAGTAATTTTAGGTAACTTCCTAACTGTGGCACTCTAAAAAAGCTGCCAATTTTTTGGGGGTTATTACGGATGAGATTTAATCTCACAAATAACCGCCATGATCGAACAACCCAGATTAACGTAGGTGTTGCTATTACCATAAAATTAACAAACAAAAAAAGATGCAATTTCTTTTTATAAAGTTGGGACTTTATCCTTGTTAGTGCTGTCTATAATGATATCTGAATCAAAAACTTGCAATTGGTATTTTTGTTTCTCTCCTATTTTGTAAAAAAGGAAACTCAGATATACGTTTAATGTAATCCATCTCCTTTGTTCTTAGGTTTATCTCAGCAATCTCATCCCATTCTTGAACTATAATGAACTTGTTATATCCATTGATATAGTGCACAGATGACCTAATCATCAATGGCATAGACATACCGCGTAGAAAAGAAATCACTTTTGACCAGGTTTCATTTTGCAGTTTCCACGATTCAAGATCCATGCTAAACATTCTGATACTAACATATGTAGTTCATCTCGAATTGTGTTTTTACAACGATTTTTTTTATAAATGCTTTGGTTTTTTGTATAATATTGTGTTAGAAAATTTGGACTTTGTAGCCAACTCCTAGCCTATATTTACCTAAATACCCCATGTAAATATTAACCGCTCAAGTTAACTACCTTCTGGAAAAATGAGAGTTAGTGGGGGTTGAGGGATGTTATTTATTTATCAAGAAAGAAAAGTTTTATTAACCATTAATAAAACAGTTGATGTTATCAGTTTTGTAGGAGAACATGGTCGACAACTACAAAAGCGGTTTAACCTGAATAATAAACTTCTAATACATATCCTAATTAAAATTATAATGGAGGGAAATATACATAAAAAATTGGAAGTCGATGACATTGTATGAGTACCTTATAAAAATTATATGTCATTTGTTTCTAAAAAAATTATACGAGCATTTTTTGTCTTTAATATGAGTACTCTATTCTTATATTTTTGAAAAAAAAAAAAAACAGTTGTGTAAAACAGAATTGACATAACATAAACACAATGAGTATTAAACTAAAAACACAATGGAGAGTAGACTAAAAACACATCTGACATCAGATAAAAACCACAATAAACAACAAACAAACTAAAACACAGTGAACAAAGACTAAAACACAACAAACAATAAATTAAACACAATGGACAACATAAAAAAACACAATGGACAAACAGAAAAAAAACACAATGGATAATAAACTAAACACAATGACCGGAACCTATAACACAATGTGTATAAATCCCACTCAGTTGAAAACTAGGGCTGTAAACGAACCGAACGAACACGAACAAGGCCATGTTCGTGTTCGTTCGTTAAGGAACAAGCTTGTTCATGAACTGTTCACGAACGCTTACCGAATGAGATTTCTTGTTCGTGTTCGTTCATTAAGGAAACGAACACGTTCGTGAACTATTCACGAACACTTACCATATGCTAATGAACTCTAACAAATGTTCATGAACATAAATGAATACAAACGACGTTTATGAACACAATATTCATTTTAGAATAAAATCTGCATTTTCATCACAAACATTATGAAGAATCCACAAAAAATAAATAAACACTTAACATAATTATCCGAACAGAGTTGGCGTGATTATCAAAAACATGATAAACACAAAATTAAGAGTTTGTTATGCCTTAACACAAACTAAAATTGAAATAGTGAAATGAGGGATGTTGTGAGAGGCATATATGATAACTAGGGTTTCAAATTTTTAAAAACTAGAAATAATAAAAAAAATACAACATATAAAAACCTTTAACGAACTAACACAAATAAATATTAACAAGCAAACATAAATGAACTCATCACCGAACGCTCACGAACATAAACGAACACGTTACCGAACATTCATGAACATAAACGAACGAACGCAACCTCTGTTCATGTTCGTTCGTTTAACTTAACGAACGAAATTTCTTGTTCATGTTCGTTCATTTACTAAACAAACGAACATAAACGAACTTCCCGCCAAACGGTTCACGAACTGTTCGCTGAACGTTTGGTTCGTTTGCAGCCCTATTGAAAACACAATAATCAAAACTAATAGCACAATGTATAGAACACTCAAATATAACACCATCTTCATTGTGTCATTGTCACACCCCGATTTCCACGTGTCTCACCGGTGGGCCCGGTGGGGGATTACCGTGACGATGTGTCACACCCCAACCGATGGCGGAAACATCGGGATGAGACGAACAAATTGCTCAAAACAACATAACACCAAATGTGACAATAATTTATTTAATTCATTTCATAAACTCTAAAGTGAAATACATAGTTCCAAACAATACAACATATTGTTCAACAATAATTCAAATGTTATGTGGGTTTCTAGAGTTCATCCTAGCTTGATTCTTGAATCTTGTACTTTCAACCTGCAATATGTATTAAAATAATATCAACAAAAACATGTTGGCGAGTATACAAGTTTTCATACATAGCATAGTACGTGTTTAAAATGTTTACTCATATCCAAATGTGAAATACAATATCATGTAAACAGTATATACTCGAAACGATGTTACTCTATGTGCCCAAACCAAAGTTTAACGCAATTAATGTGTACCCATACGAGTTTGAGTATGTTTGACATAGTTTAAACCTAACAATACCTGCTCATAGAACAGGAGGGGCGTTTCTCAACCTATAGCGCTACCATTGTTAGGGGAGGCTTGTACGAAGTTAATGAACACATAGTCATTAGGTGTTTACAATAGCATAACATGTCTAACATGATTAAAATGTATCACATAGAGTAAGGATAGAGTGTGCATAAAATGTTTAATGTGTTGTGTGGTTTGATATGTAATACATATTGCACCCAAAAGTGGAAAATAGAAAATGGGTCATGTATACTCACAGTGATTGCGTTGCGATTCTTGTAAAGAGAATATGAGGATTGTTCCAAGTGTCGTTGCACAAGAGATTTACCCTATTAATTTTGAGTATTTGTTAAATATTGGGCATTTTGGGTTTATTTAAATAACAAGGCAAACTAATATTTCTAAGATATCTAATAACAATATGCCTTATTCTATATATTTTGTATTTATGACAATTTATTTATAAATAAATAATTCACAATTAATACTGATTATAATAAGATTACTGATTTTATCAGAATGATATAAATGTTATTACTAAATTGTTGGATAGTAATTATGATATGCGAATATATATATATATATATATTTATATGTATATATAACATGATAATTCTAATTATTATAAAATAATAATTCTAATTTAATGAAAATAAAGATATAAATTCTGAATAACATTTCAAATTGTAAATTTTAAATACAAATTCTGATTTAATTAAAAATTAAATAATAATTCAGATTTAAATAAAAATTCTGATTTAAATAAATAGTAATTTCTGATATTATAATTTCTGGTTAAAAATAAAATATAAATCCTGAATATTATTTGAAATAATAATCCTGATTTAAATTCTGATTTAAAATAACTAATATAAATTCTGGAATTTATAAATAAATCTGATTTAAATAATATTTCAGATTTAAAATATAAAAGTAATTCTGATTTAATTAATATTTCTGAAATATAAGTTCTGATTTAAATAAATAATACTTCTGATAACAAATCTGATTTTATAAATAAAACAGAAACAATAATTCTGTTATAAAGTTAATATTTCAGATTTTAAAAAGATATATTTATAAATCTGTTTTAATACAAATAATAGTAATACTAATTATATTAATAATCTGTTTATAATAATAATATTAATAATAATAATAATAATATTAATAATAATAATAATAATAAAAAGAACAAAACAGGTTACCGGCGATCTTATCCGGCGACGGTGGCGGGGGAGCAGTCGCTTTCTCCGACGAGGTACTCGGTTACTTCGGTGAGTTTCAACGATCAAAGAGAGGGTTGTCGAGAGGTGTCAAAACCGGTTTGTGGGAGTGAATGAGGTGTGGGTTTTGGAACAAAGGTGCCGGGTATTTATATAGTGGTTCGGGTGGTCGGATTTAGGAAACAAGGGAGTGATTAATTGCCGGTGATTTCCAATCACCTATCTTTGGTAACCGGATTCTTGCTTGGTGTTAAAAACGGAAACGCGAAATTAGTCTTCGATCCTGTTCAATCAGCGAGATTTGGTACATGTTCGAAATGGAAAATATGGTTGTTAAAAAAAATGAACTCACGAGGAAAGGAAAGTCTTGCTGTTGCTGAATTTCAGTTTTGGGCGGCAACTTTCAAAAAGGAAATGATTGAAATCGCGTATAAGAGAATTAGGAAACCAGATTTATCAGCTCCGGAAAGGAGGATAAACTGGTTAAGTTGTTGTTTGTGAAGGTTGAGGTCTCTGGTTCGATCCCTGGCACGCGCATAAAATCCCTTTTTTTTGGTTTTTTTGATTTTAACTGAACTAACTGGGTTAGCCACTAACTGAGTTTTCTAACTCAGTTAGTGCTGCCCTTTAATAAAATTAACCTGGTTAGGCTCATTTAACCGGGTTTTCACTAACGGGGTTAGATTAACTAACAAAAATGCTTAAAAATTCAGTTTTTAATATATATTTATTTATTTATTTAATTTTAATTATTAATTTATTTATTTAAAATAATAATAAATAGTATAAAATCATTTTAACCCAAATTTTGATATTTCAACCGAATTAACGTACGAATTCCCAATTTTCGTACGGTTTAGGGTAATCTCTTGGCAACGATGAGTTTAAGAGCTGAGATTAGAATATCTTTCCACTGTTTTTACGTGTTTAACATTGTTTGACGTGTTTCAACGTGTAATAACACAACATAGTATTAAACAAGTATATGATCAAAATGATGCATTTTTTCATTACGATTCAAGTCTCGAAGTGAAATTGAAAGTACAATTGACTAAAATAGGAAAGTACCAGTCAACAAGCTATAAGTAGAAAGTTCAAAAACGCGAGGCGTTACAGTCTCCCCTACTTTAGGAGATTTCGTCCTCGAAATCTAAGAGGAAACTTTTGAAAAGATTATATCTAAAGGTTTATAAAATGAGACTTTGATCATAGGATTTTTATTTAGGAAAATTGGTTTCATGAATGTATCACATAGCACCTTGTCTTTCACATGAATTGCCAAATAGTTTTACATAGAATAGCATTGCACATAGAATAACATGATGATACACATAGAATATCATGTACCATGAAAGCAGGATAAATTTAGTTTGTCCACGAGAGAGTATCATTAATTGTTTTAGGTTACGACAATAGTGCGAAATGTGTCTCCTAGCTAGAAATGAATGAGACGTTCAAAGTAAAATCACATAGAAATTGAGATAACATAAAAGAGATTTAACATAAAACATGGATTGTCACGGAACGTAACATATGACACTTCCAAAGTGAATCGAAGACCTTCTCGAATTAAGGAAACGTGCTTTGGCCTAATAGGTATTAGTACTCTCATCGATGGTCCCCAGGTAGGCAACGGGTCCTTAATGGATTTATACGAATGCCAAACCTAGACAGGACGTCCCGACTACCGGTACTTAACCCTTCCAGTTACTACACGTTCCTAATCGATTGGGAAATCGAGACTTTGGTGAGAGCGAAAATCGAGGAGTGGGACTAGTTAACAAGATGCGAGTATCACCTCTAACTTGATAACATCGTACCCTAACGTGGTTGGTACTTATCAAAAGATAAGGGTCCACTAGAGTATGAAATGGAAAACTCCCAACAAGGTTTGGATATCACTCCTAACTTGAGGGTAGATTTCGTGCAAAATCAAAGTACAGCTGAGTGAAATTCATCACCAAGTGTGGGAATCACCCCTATCTTGATGAATCATTTCGATTGTGTTGTAAGAGTGTTTTCAAAGCCTCCAAGTGTGTATTGTGTTAGCCTTAGGAAAGGCATGTATATTAAAAGTCCAAAAGAAAGTAGAGGGAAGCAAAGAAGATAGAAAGGAAGTTGTTTTAAGCAACACATAGTGAAAAGCTCCTAAACTATAGACTAGGCAAGGCATTCCTAATTCCCTATAGTTATGGCTCTGATACCAATCTGGTATCAGAGTACTCCTACTATAGACTAGGGAAAACTAAGGCAATCCTACCTAATTCCCTATAGTTATGGCTCTGATACCAATCTGTCACACCCCAACCGATGGCGGAAACATCGGGATGAGACGAACAAATTGCTCAAAACAACATAACACCAAATGTGACAATAATTTATTTAATTCATTTCATAAACTCTAAAGTGAAATACATAGTTCCAAACAATACAACATATTGTTCAACAATAATTCAAATGTTATGTGGGTTTCTAGAGTTCATCCTAGCTTGATTCTTGAATCTTGTACTTTCAACCTGCAATATGTATTAAAATAATATCAACAAAAACATGTTGGCGAGTATACAAGTTTTCATACATAGCATAGTACGTGTTTAAAATGTTTACTCATATCCAAATGTGAAATACAATATCATGTAAATAGTATATACTCGAAACGATGTTACTCTATGTGCCCAAACCAAAGTTTAACGCAATTAATGTGTACCCAAACGAGTTTGAGTATGTTTGACATAGTTTAAACCTAACAATACCTGCTCATAGAACAGGAGGGGCGTTTCTCAACCTATAGCGCTACCATTGTTAGGGGAGGCTTGTACGAAGTTAATGAACACATAGTCATTAGGTGTTTACAATAGCATAACATGTCTAACATGATTAAAATGTATCACATAGAGTAAGGATAGTGTAACACCTCGAAAAATTTCGTCCAATAATGTCTTGACACGTGTCATAAGGTTCCGTTATGTGAAAACATACTTTAGAGGGACCAAAAGTGACAAACGGTGAAAACTATGGAACGTAAGGGTCCAAAGTGTCAACAATGGATAAATAGACTCTATGATAACCCTACATAATGTTCATAACCTTTAACGGATGGTTCATGGATCATACGACGCGGAAATTGCACAAAAGTGAAGTATTTCAAACTATAGGGGCCAAAAGTGTCAACATGTTTAATTTATACCTCTGAGTGAACTTTTGGCAGACCCGAAGCTTTGTATAGCTAAAATATACTCACTAGAATATGTGGTAAAAATTTCATGAAGTTTCGTCAACGTATGAGAAAGTTATGGCCAAAACCGTACTTAAGGGACTAAAAGCGTCAACGTCGAATTTCAGGGCTTTTCGGTTGAGCGCAAAGTTATCCGAGGGCATTACCATGTTGGTAAAAGTCCTAAGGTTCTTAGAAACCAAGATTGGGGGTTTACGGGTCGAGAAAAGTAGCCAAAACATCGCGTACAAGTCCAGGGGCCAAAGCTGTCAAGTTTAAAACTTGTTTTGGCTGAACCAGGGTCAGGCGACCCGCCTGGGAAAGCCCAAGCGGGCCGCGTGGGTTGCCCAGCGACAGAAACTTCGGTTTTGGTTGATTTGGGTCCGATTTCAAGTGCCATACAGCTCATTTGCACCTCCAATTAACCCAATAACATGCCATGCATGCCTACTACTACAGTAGCCTCGAATTTATGGCCATAAATCAGATTATTGAGCTCATTCTTGGACATTTGCATTAGTAACCAAGTGCTCTCAACATTCAAGAACTTCAAGGCAGCTTCCTGGAGACAATCTGAGCAACAAGGCCGACTCCTAGTGCTCACTAAACACCTATAGGACCTTTGTAAGCCTTCAATTCGTTCTTTAATCCGTTCTTGTTGTGTTTATTGATAAAAGTCAAACTGGGTGTTCATAACCTTTGACTTTCTGATTAAACGGATTTCTTTCAGTCATTTCTCGAATTGAAACTTGTTATAGATTGGTATTTATGTGGGAAACAAACCCTCTAAAGGGTACTACCTGATTCCCACTACATGCATGATGAATGTCGAGTCAAACCTATTCCTAAAAAGTCAACAGAAACGATTTTTGTGAAAAAAATGACATGATTAATGATATAGATGACATGCAACCTGATTGATCATTAAAAATAACTCGCAATACATATAAGAATGTGTTTTAATCATCATCAACTCGACGATCTATAGTATAGCCACGAATCGGAACCGAAAGTCTTGTAAAACGATTATTTCGTAGACTATCGATTCGGATTCGTACATGCATGTTCGAGATCTGTATTGGAAAGTATTTTTGACTATTTTTATTTTAGTTGAACTTTCTGGAATTTTCTTTGATTGAGTCTATGCTTAGCCTATTCGAATGCATGTTTCCGGTTTATGCATAAAGTGGACTATTTTGCCCTTTTTGATTTAAAACGGGATTTTTGGAAAAGTAAAAGAGTAGAGATCTTTATTTTTATTATATAAACTTGCACCGAAAGTTTCGGATCAGTTGGTGGTCCAGATTGTGAGTTATGGCCATTAGCGTAAAACTATATTATAAATTTACATAAACGGTCCTTTTCGCGTAGAACCCGTTTCTGGCCACGTTTTGCTGCAAAACTTTTTACCAACTGATGTATTATAATATTCTGGGAATTTTGATGATTTTTAATTAATTTTTGGCTGAACGGATCCTAGATCGCCTAGTCATTTCGGCTTATGTCGGTTTTGACCGTTTTAGCCATAAAATGAGTTTTACACATCCTTTTGACCCGAAACCTTTTTCTACTGATTTTATATGATGAATAAATTATTTTAAGTATTCTGGAAATATAAAAATCTCAGATTTAATTTGAAAACCCGAAAACGCCCCTAAATCGCATATTTAGCGTTTTAAGCGCATAGTAAGCGTTATACTTGTTTTTAACATATAAGACCTATACCTACTGATGTGTTTAGCATATTTTCATATAAAAACAGTAAGTATAAGTATATAAACTCAGACTTCCAGTTTTGGCATTTTTAGCCCTTGTGAAATTACTAAAATACCCCTACGGTGCATAGTTTGGTTTTAAATGACAGATTTGATAAATGGGTCATACCCTACTGATATAATATGTTATATTAAGTATATTTACTGTATGAACCAGACCCGAAACTCAGATTTCTAATTTTACTCTTTTATTATCTTTTAAATGACCAAAATGCCCTTCTAAGGCATAAATTGAGCTTAAAATTATCCCGGGCAATATAGAACATAACTTACTGATATAATATCATATTTTAAGCATATTATCTCAGGGAACTTGCATTTGAATCATCTGACTACCCGTATCGTCCTTTTCGCGTTCGGTTCGGTTTACGTAACTAGTTTGCGTAAATTGACCGAAACGGGTCAAACGATATCATTTTTATTTCAAAATCCAGAATGTATTTAGTATACCCATATTATACAAGTATTCAAACTTGTCGGGTCTAAATCACATTCTATCCGGTCTTTCGCTTAATCGTGCGTAAACCGTATCATTCCTAAAACTAACCGGTCAAAGCTTAAGCTTAAATAAAAGGCCGTTAGGAATCTAATAGGTTAATTATAAACCTTTGTTCCAGATTAGGAGGCCCGGTAAAAGCTACCAACACTTAGCATTTGTGACTTATACTTGCTCAGGTAAATACATTTTGACTTATTTTCCCTATACGGGCTTGGGGTACGGTATTTAAAATACCGCTTGATCGGGCGCACAAGTCCTGCGCCTTATAGGTGTACAGTCTTGAATAGCTTGTGCGACTTCGTTTAAACAGTTTTGTCTTACTTAAAGGCTTTGGGGGGTTATTGACCGTGTCCCGGATATCCTTGGCATTATCTTACGAGATGGCCACGACCAGAGCACGGGGTGTAGGCGTACACCCGTCGTGTATAACTCTTTGATGTGGTGTGTCAATTAAATCTCTAGCCCGGACAGTAGATCCCGGGCCACCAGAGATATAAGTGCATGTAATTCGTTCACAAGTTTATATTATATAATTATCCCAAGTTAATAAAAATATTTATGCCTTGTGCATTTAAATCAATTTTCAATCATTTTCAAAATGAGTCAGTCGATTTGTATTTACCAGTGTAAACTGACGTATTTTTCCCAAAAGGTTAAGTGCAGGTACTATACGGAAATAGGCTGGTTGTTTCCTAAGAGCGTCCACTATAGTCTCGCAAGCTCGGACGACAATTATCTGTTGAACTATTTTTATCTTATTTTATTTGATCCGCCTGTGGATCCATTTCAACTACTGTGATATTTATTATTGCACTTTATTTAAAGTTGAAATGTTTCTATTCTGCTTCCGCTGTGCATTATTATATTGTGTTGATTGTCTATGACGATGCCAACTACGTCACTGTACCCCACACCGGGCCCACCGGTGACACGTGGAAATGGGGGTGTGACAGGTTGGTATCAGAGCCAACGCTGAGTAAATTAAACACTAGTCTTTTGTGTTTAATCTCAGTTACACAATTGCACATTCCTCGATTTTCGAGTCTAGACAAAGAACTTAGGAAATGTTCAACTTTTCGTTTAATTTATTTTTATTATTTTGCATTGTCTTATATATTTTGTTGTGCAACTTGTTTGACTTTTGACAGGATCACTATGCCGCCACGAATGAGAGGTCGAGGAGGATTTGCTACATCCCACGACCATGAGGCAGGGCCCTCACATAGGCGAGCACCATCCGCCACGCACAACACAGCCGCCAACGACCTTTGGAGGTCTTTTGCCGAGCCTGCTAGGCACTCGGTATCCGCCAGCACTTCACCGTCTTTACCCCACTCGTTTGGGCCCCACTCAGAGAATGGGCCCCATGGTTCGCATGGATCCTACATACCTTTGCACCAGTCACCGCACCAGTATCCAGCGCCAGTCTACCAGGGTTTATATGACCCTAATGCTTTTGCGGATGAGCCAGTGGGTCATAACCCACTTGGACCGGAGGACCACTTTTCTGGTGGTCACGAGATGGACGTCGACGAGGATACGGACCCCTCGCTACCGCCATCAGGTACGCCTAACCATCCGATTGAGATATCGGATGGATCGCCATTTAGGGGATCACCCTACAATGGTGGGGACAGCTTTCAGGAGAGATTCAAGCAGCATGATTGGTATTTTACCCCCAGCCACAACTCTCCGATGATCCAGTCTCACCAGGTTTCACCGGTGCACTCGCAGCACCACTCGCAGCAGCTTCAGCAGCAGCCGCCTCTACCGCAGGACCTATCTGAGGCCCTGTGGCGTGACGTGATCACTCCGTCACCACCGCCGCCACCAGTCTTACCTCCTCCGCCTCAGAGGCCAAGGAGGAACGCGCGCATGTCTACGCGCGGAGGGATTCGCATAAGCACCCCTCCACATGTTAGTAGCAGCCGCTACACGTCTCTACCCGGGGAGTCCGAGACAGGGGAGTCTCAGCATCCCGTATCAGAGGTTACCTCTATACCGATCCCGCCTCTGCCGCCGCAGAACTTTGGAGAGCCGATTCCGGCTTATGCTAGTGCCGCTCAGTTCAACCCGTTCGAGCATGTATTCCCTCAGGGTTATGATTACACGGGAGACCCGTATTGGCAAGCTGTGAACTACAGCTCCCTCCCACCTAGTGGTCCATTGGGAGACACTTGGACTGCTGGGCAGTCTACTTTTGGTTACCCTCCGGGTTACCAGCAGCCACCGCAGCCGCAGCCGTACCAGCCGCCGCAGCCGCAGCACTTCCAGCCACCGCCACCGGCGCCTATGATGTCGCCGCCGCAGGTTCAGGAAATCCTGCATGGGATTGATAGCATGCGACGGGAGTTGCAAAGTGATCGCCGTCACAACCGTGGCATGTTCAAGAAGGTGTTTGACCTGCTCAAGGGTAAGAGCAAGAGGGATCATTGAATCCTTCGATTTTGTCTCATGTACTCATGTCCCTGTGTGGACATCTATCCTTGTACTCTACCCCTGCGTGGGTATATCTATCTTATTCTACCCCTGCGTGGGTATGCTGTTCTGTTGACCCCTGCGTGGGTTTGCTTTATTTTATTTTGTTATTGTTGTTATTTGTTTAGCCCCTGCGCGGGCATGTTATTCATGCGATTCATGTTATTTCAAAGTCCCGTTTAGGGCAAAATATGTACTAGTACTTGTTTAAATTTGAAATGGTTAGTATGAATTTATCATTTTATTTATATGCATGAATATAATATTAAAATAATGGAAAATATCAATTTTTATTTGATTTGCCATTTTATAAGAATCTTAGTAAGGTATAACCTAGCCTGAATGCCTTATTAACAGGCCTGGCCCTGATGGTAAAACCTGGTTGAAAAGATTCAACTCCCCGTTAACATCTGAGAACATGTTAACATTCCTGGCCAAGCGTGATCTGTAAAATCACACAAGCCACCCTTTTTAATAAATTATCTACAGATTATATCTGTATACAAGTCTATTAATGACTTGATACCTATGGGTTATGACTATGTCATATAGTGGCAGTTGTGGTTTATGACCCTCTGTCTAGTAAAGGATTATTTGTTTAATTATACAATTTATAATCCTATAAAAATCTAAATTTATAATTTAGTAATTGTCCATGTGACTAGGGCCTATGGTGCCAATATATATATATTTTCATTCCTTTGATTGCTATTAAGAGCCTGAATGAAATTTATTAAATTAACTGTTAAGGTTCTTGATACCATGGTTAATAAATCGTCTAGGAACGATAATACTGTTAGGTTCTAAATTAGACCTTGTCCTTTATTATAGCTTAAAGCTACAATGGCCAAATCGGAGGAGACCAACAGTCATTCTGGGGAACACTCAGATAATGCAAAGATTCACGTCACCGGTGCAGAGTTGCAAGCACTGATAGATAACGCTGTTGCCAAAGCTATGGATAGGCAATTCAGGGAATCTAGTGGTACTCGGAGTAGGACCCGAACAGAAACGCACGCAAAGCCCAAGACTCATTCTGAGGCTCATAGTAAGCCACCTTCTAAAAAGAGTGAGCCGAAGAAAGCTGAGGATGATAATCACTCCTCCAACCACAGCAGCGTCCCAAAGCAAGAGATTAAGCTGAAGCATGATACGTACAGCAAGTCCTGTACGTACAAGTATTTCGTATCTTGCAAGCCCAGAGATTTCACTGGGGAAAAGGGGAGCCGTCGATTGTATGACGTGGATTGATGAGATGGATACTGTGGTTGATATCAGCGGGTGTGCTGATAGGGATGTTGTGAAGTACGCATCCCAGTCGTTCAAGGGAGACGCGTTAGCATGGTGGAAGTCGCTTCTACAAGCTACTGGAAAGACCGCTCTGTATAGCATGACATGGGATCAGTTTGTAGCACTGATCAAGGAGAATTTCTGTCCGCAGCATGAGGTCGAAAGAATTGAATCGGATTTTGTGTCTCTAGTTATGAAGAATCTCGATTGTCAAGCGTATCTTACTACGTTCAACACCTTATCCCGGTTAGTGCCTTATCTGGTGACCCCGGAGCCGCGTAGGATCGCTCGATATATTGGGGGTCTGGCACCGGAGATAAAGGCAAGCGTCAAGGCTTCAAGGCCTACTACATTTAGATCAGTAGCTGATCTATCCCTCTCCCTCACTCAAGATGTTGTCAGATTGAGAGCTTTGAAGAGCTCGGAGGAAAACAAAAGGAAACGTGAGGATGACACCTCACGAAGATCTGAGAAACGACACAAGGGAAACAACGACCATAGGAAAGGGTCGGGGTTCAAGAAAGGAGATCAGTCGGGTGAAAAACCCAAATGCAAGGTTTGTAGGAGGCATCACTTTTGGGAGATGCAGGCAGGAGTCTAAGTCCCAGTCTTTCGAGAAACGTTGTGGGATCTGCAAGTCCACAGATCATAAAGCTGTGGATTGCAAGAAAATGAAGGATGCAACTTGTTTTGGTTGCAACGAGAAAGGGGCACATTCGGCCAAACTGCCCAAAGAATGCGAAAGAAGCTGATGATGGTAAGAAGACTAATGTGAGAGTCTTCCGAATGGACGCCAAGGAGGCAGTTCTTGACGACAACGTCATTACAGGTACGTTTCTTGTAAATGATGTTTTTGCTAGAGTCTTGTTTGATTCAGGGGCCGATAAGTCGTTTGTAGATGTAAGTTTTGTAAATTGTTGAACCTTCCTGTTAAAACCTTAAGCGTAAATATGAGGTGGAGCTAGCCGATGGAACCATAGAAACCGCCTCGACTGTTCTAGATGGATGTGTTATATCCATTAGGAATCATTCCTTTCCCGCTATCCTTGCTTCCCTTTAAGCTAGCTGGATTCGACATAGTGATAGGCATGGATTGGTTGTCGAGTAACCAAGCCCAGATTCTGTGCAATAGAAAGCAAGTAATAGTTAAGACTCCGTCCGGTGAGTCACTTACTATTCAAGGAGATACCCAGCATGGATTGCCGGAGCAAGTGTCCATGCTCAAGGCATCCAGGTGCATGCAGAAAGGATGTGTCATTTATATGGCACAAGTTACCGTTGATGAGCCGAAGCCGAAGATTGAGGATATCCCTGTTATCTCGGAATATCCTGAAGTGTTTCCTGAAGAACTACCCGGTTTGCCACCAGATAGGCAAGTAGAGTTTCGGATAGATATCATACCAGGTGCAGCACCTGTAGCAAGAGCACCATACAGATTGGCACCAACGGAGATGAAGGAGTTGAGGACGCAGTTGGATGAGCTTTTAGCCAAAGGTTTTTTAGGCCTAGCTCATCTCCTTGGGGAGCGCCAATCTTGTTCGTTAAAAAGAAGGATGGGTCGATGCGTCTGTGCATCGATTACCGTGAGCTTAACAAGGTCACTATTAAGAATAGATACCCGTTACCCAGGATCGACGATCTTTTCGATCAGTTGCAAGGAGCAAGCTATTTTTCCAAGATTGACCTGAGGTCAGGATATCATCAGTTGAAGGTCAAGGAGGAAGACGTACACAAGACAGCGTTTAGGACTCGTTATGGACATTACGAGTTCCTAGTGATGCCTTTCGGACTCACTAACGCACCAGCCGCATTCATGGATCTCATGAATCGCGTCTGCAAGCCTTATTTAGATAAGTTCGTCATCGTCTTTATCGACGACATCCTTATCTACTCGAAGAGCCAAGCTGACCATGAGAAACACCTTCGTTGTATCCTCAAACTTCTGCATCAAGAGAAGCTTTATGCCAAATTTTCGAAGTGTGAATTTTGGCTTCGAGAAGTCCAATTCCTTGGACATGTAGTAAGCGAGCGTGGTATCCAAGTAGATCCCGCTAAAGTAGAAGCAATCATGAACTGGCAGGAGCCGAAGACTCCTACCGAGATTCGCAGTTTCCTTGGCTTGGCAGGATACTATAGGCGATTTATCGAGAACTTTTCGAGGATTGCTGCGCCCCTAACTTCGTTGACTCGTAAGAAGGTTAAGTTCGATTGGGGCCCTAAGCAGCAGGAATCCTTCGATATTCTGAAGAAGAAGCTGAGCAATGCGCCAGTATTAACATTGCCTGATGGAATAGAGGAATTTGTGGTGTATTGTGACGCATCACATACTGGCATGGGTTGCGTACTCATGCAGAAAGGCAAAGTCATTGCCTACGCTTCTCGCCAGCTCAAGGTGTACGAGAAGAACTACACCACCCACGATTTGGAATTGGGTGCAGTTGTGTTTGCTTTGAAGCTATGGAGACATTACTTGTATGGAACCAAGTGTATTATTTATTCGGATCACAAGAGTCTTCAGCACTTGTTCAATCAGAAGGAATTGAACATGCGTCAAAGGCGATGGATGGAAACTTTAAATGACTATGACTGTGAGATAAGATACCATCCAGGCAAGGCAAATGTAGTTGCCGACGCCTTAAGCAGAAAGGAAAGGGTAAAACCAATCAGAATCAATGCCAAGCGCATTGAAATAAGAAATAATTTGAATGATAGGGTGTTAGCTGCACAGAAGGAAGCTGTGCTGGAAGCTAACTATCCTGCAGAAAAGTTAGGAGTAACTGAGGAGCAGTTATCCTACGACAAAGATGGAATGCTACGACTAAACGGACGAATATGGGTTCCAGTTTATGGAGGACTTCGGGATGTTATCCTCCAGGAAGCCCACAGCTCTAAATATTCCGTTCATCCTGGAGCTGATAAGATGTACCAGGACTTGAAAGCAAACTACTGGTGGATTGGTTTGAAAAAGTCAGTAGCTGAGCATGTAGCTAAATGTTTGACTTGTGCGCAAGTCAAGGCTGAGCATCAGAAGCCGTCAGGTTTGCTTCAACAACCTGAAATTCCCAAGTGGAAATGGGAAATGGTGACAATGGATTTCATCACCAACTTGCCGAAGACGAAAAAGGGAAATGATACCATATGGGTCATAGTAGATAGACTGACTAAGTCAGCCCATTTTCTACCCATCAAGGAGACGTATAGCTCAGATATGTTAGCCCAATTATACGTCGATAAGATTGTAGCGTTACATGATATACCTATATCTATTATCTCCGATAGAGATACTAGATATACGTCACATTTTTGGAAGAGTTTCCAACAATCGTTGGGCACTCGTTTGAATTTTAGTACGGCTTATCATCCTCAGACTGATGGTCAGAGTGAGCGTACTATTCAAACTTTGGAAGACATGCTTCGTGCATGTGCGATCGACTTGGGTGGTAGTTGGGATAAGAACCTACCACTAATTGAATTCTCCTACAACAATAGCTACCATTCCAGCATCAAGGCTGCGCCTTTTGAGGCCCTATACGGTAGAAAATGTAGATCGCCCATTTGTTGGGCCGAAGTTGGAGAAGTCCAACTGTCAGGACCAGATATCGTCTTTGAGACGACAGACAAGATCGTTCAGATTCGCGATCGTCTGAAAGCTGCCAGGGATAGGCAGAAAGTTATGCGGATCCTAAGCGCAAAGATTTTCACTTTGATGTAGGTGAAAAAGTATTGCTTAAAGTATCGCCCTGGAAGGGTGTGATGCGGTTTGGAAAGAAAGGCAAGCTGAGCCCGAGATACATAGGACCTTTCGAGATTATCGAACGTGTCGGGTCAGTCGCTTATAAGTTAAACTTGCCTGAAGAGCTTAGTGCTATTCATAATGTGTTTCACATCTGTAATTTGAAGAAGTGTTTCGCTGACGAATCACTGGTTATACCGCATACAGATATACACATAGACGAAAGTTTGAAGTTCGTAGAAAAACCTTTGTCGATTGAGGATCGACAGGTAAAGAAGCTTCGAAGGAAGCACGTACATATTGTAAAGGTCAAATGGGGTGCCCGTAGAGGTCCCGAATACACGTGGGAAGTGGAATCCACGATGCAAGAGAAATATCCCCATTTGTTTCAGTAAATCTCGAGGTCGAGATTTCTTTTAAGGGGGTGAGGATGTAACACCTCAAAAAATTTCGTCCAATAATGTCTTGACACGTGTCATAAGGTTCCGGTATGTGAAAATGAACTTTAGAGGGACTAAAAGTGACAAACGGTGAAAACTATGGAACGTAAGGGTCCAAAGTGTCAACAATGGATAAATAGACTCTATGATAACCCTACATAATGTTTATAACCTTAAACGGGTGGTTCATGGATCATACGACGCGGAAATTGCACAAAAGTGAAGTATTTCAAACTATAGGGGCCAAAAGTGTCAACATGTTTAATTTATACCTTTGAGTGAACTTTTGGCAGACCCGAAGCTTTGAGAAGCTAAAATATACTCACTAGAATATGTGGTTAAAATTTCGTGAAGTTTCGTCAACGTATGAGAAAGTTATGGCCAAAACCGTACTTGAAGGACTAAAAGCGTCAACGTCGAATTTCATGGCTTTTCGGTTGAGCGCAAAATTTCCAAGGACATTACCATGTAGGTAGATGTCCTAAGGTTCTTAGAAACCAAGTTTGGGGGTTTACGGGTCAAGATAAGTAGCCAAATCATCGCAACCAAAGTACAGGGACCAAACATGCAACAAATGGGCAAACTTTGGAACTGCTGACCCCAGGCGCCCGCCTGAGGTCCTACGCGGGCCGCGACCCAGCGCCCAGCTCTGGATTTCGCGAACAGCAGCGATTTGGGTCCGATTTTGTGTGCATTCCAGCTGTTTTCACCTCCCTTAAGCTCCAATAAACATCCATGCATGCCTATGACTACAGTAAGCTAACCACAACCTCTGAATTACTCCTTAAATCTGATCCAAAGCTCATTTTACTAAACACTTGTGTTGTGAACAAGAACTTCCAAATTTGCAAAAGCTCTCAAGGACTTCTGGAGCATTTCTGGACATCAAGGCCGATTTCTAGTGTTAGCTTAACATCAATAGGACCTTGGTAAGCTTCTAATTCAGTCCTTAATTCGTTCAAGCATCGATTATTAGTAAAAGTCAAACTGTTTGTTCATATACTTTGACTTTCTGATTAAACGAGTTTATTCAGTCATTTCTCAAATTGAAACCAGATATATGTTGGTATTTATGTGGGAAACAAACCCTCTAAAGGGTATTATCTGAATCCCACTATATGCATGCTAATTGTCGAGTCAAACGTGTTTCTAAAAAGTCAACAGAAGTGATTTTTGAGAAAAAATAGCTTAAACGGTAATATAAATGACATGCAATCTGTTTGATCATCATAGATAGCTTTATAATGAATATAAGAATGTGTTTTACCACGATCAACTCGACAATCCTTAGTAGAGATACGAATCGGAACCGAAAGTCCTATAAAACGACTATTTCGTAGACTATCGATTCGGATTCGTACATGCATGTTTGAGATCTGTATTGGAGAGTATTTTTGACCATTTTTATTTTGGTAAAACTTTCTGGAATTTTTGTTGATTGAATCTATACTTAGCCGATTAAATTACATGTTTCCGATTATGCTTAAAAGTTGACTATTTTGCCCTTTTTGGTATAAAACGTGATTTTTGGAAAAGTGAAAGGATAGAAATCTTTATTTCTAATATATGAACTTGCACCGAAAAGTTTCGGATCAGTTGGTGGTCCAGATTTTGAGTTATGGCCATTAGCGTAAAACTATATTCTAAAGTTACATAAACGGCCCTTTTCGCGTATAACCTCTTTCTGGCCACGTTTTGATACAAACTTTTTACCAACTGTTGATATATAATATTTTGGGATTTTTGATGATTTTTATTTAATTTTTGGCTGATCGGATCTTAGATCGCCTAGTTATTTCGGTTTATGTCGGTTTTGACCGTTTAAGCCATAAAATGAGTTTTACACATTCTTTTGACCCGAAACCTTTTCCTACTGATTTTATATGTTAAATAAATTATTTTGAGCCTTCTGGAAATATAAAAATCTCAGCTTTCATACATAAACCCGGAAACGGCTCTAAATCGCATTTTTAGCGTTTTAAACGCATAGTAAGCGTTATACCCGTTTTTAAACATATAAGACACATACCTACTGATGTGTTTAGCATATTTTCATATAATAACAGTAAGTATAAGTATATGAACTCAGATTTCCAGTTTTTGGCATTTTTAGCCCTTGTGAAATTACTAAAATACCCCTACGGTGCATAGTTTGGTTTTAAATGATAGATTTGATATATGGGTCATACCCTACCGTTATAACATGTTAAATTAAGTATATTTTCTGTATGAACCAGACCCGAACCTCAGATTTCTAATTTTACTCTTTTATGATCTTTTAAATGACCAAAATGCCCTTATAAGGCATAAATTGAGTTTAAAATCATTCCGGGCAATATAGAACATAACTTACTGATGTTATATCACATTTAAAGCATATTATCTCAGGAAACTTGCATTTGACTCTTTGGCTACCCGTAACGCCCTTTTTCGTTCGGTTCGGTTTACGTAACTAGTTTGCGTAAATTGACCGAAAACGGGTCAAACGTTATCATTTTTTATCTTCAAAATCCAGAATGTATTTAGTATACCCATATTATACAAGTATTCAAACTTGTCGGGTCTAAATCACATTCTATCCGGTCTTTCGCTTAATCGTGCGTAAACCGTATATTCTTAAAACTAACCGGTCAAAGCTTAAGCTTAAATAAAAGGCCCGTTAGGAATCTAATAGGTTAATTATCAACCTTTGTTCCAGATTAGGAGGCCCGTAAAAGCTACCACACTTAGCGATTTGTGACTTATACTTGCTCAGGTAAATACATTTTGACTTATTTTCCCTATACGGGCTTGGGGGTACGGTATTTAAAATCCGCTTGATTCGGGCGCACAAGTCCTGCGCCTCTTATAGGTGTACAGTCTTGAATAGCTTGTGCGACTCGTTTAAACAGTCTTGTCTTACTTTAGGCTTTG